>NC_053022.1:242088113-242191094 GCF_003073215.2 Triticum urartu | reverse complement strand
GTCACCTTATTAATGGGCCAGGCCCATGTAATTTCGAAATACTTAAGTATAGGCTATTTTTAGAGTCCGTATGTGTGGGGAAACAAGAGTTAGGGTTGGTTTCGGACCCCACCCTCAAGGGCCACGAAATTCCCCTCTCTTCCTCCATATATACAGCCCTTAGGGCGTCGTTTAGACTTTGGGTTTTGTTTAGATTAAAAGTTCGCCATAGCTGCAACTTCGCGTACTTCGTTTGTGTCCAACGACCAGACCAAGACGTCACAGAACCCCACCTTGATCAATAAAGCTTTCATCTTATATTCGCAATATCCAGATTGCAATCTCAGTTTCTTGCTTGTTCTTCGTTTGCTCGCAGGAAATAGGCCCTCGTGGTCAGGTTGATCGTGCTCCGGCGTGGTCAATAACCCCTCGGAAGTTGGTTTAGCGATTGCTAAGGCGCGACGTCTCGCACGTTCGTAGTCGGATCGTCAAGGTCGACTCCCACAGAAAACGATAGCCACCATCTCATCGAAACATCGGGACACCTTTGCCTCTATCAGGAGATGATGCGGAGCATCCTACGGTCATCCCCATGGACGTGCCTGACGAAGTGCCAAGAGGACCTATGACTCGAGCTAGAGCTAGAGCTAGACCTCTCGAGACCGAGGTGACTTCTCTCCTTAGTGATATTACATATGATCCCCTCGATACATGGCTACTACCTAAGTCTGAGATGTTGTGCATGATTAGGTACCAAGACGACCCTCCCAGAGATGCACGTGAAGATGGACAAGCCGCCAAGTCCATGGATGAAGAGGAACGCCGAAAGGAGAAGAAGGCAGCTCTAGGGCCCGGACATCCGGCCCCGAGCCCGGACATCCGACCGCTGGAGACATCAGCTGCAGCAGCCTTCCAGCCACTAGACATCTACAGGCCCCAAATATCCAGCCCCAGCCGGGACATCCGGCTGGGCCCGGAAATCCGGCCCCAATGCCCGGATATCCGGACAAGCTGCAAACAGAGGACAGAAGGGAATCCCTGTCATCCCGGACATCCGGCCCCAGCTTCGGACATCCGGCACTTCTCGAAGGCCCGGACATCCGACTTGACGCCCGGACGTCCGACCCCGTCTGTCTATGCACAGTAAAGGGCCGAGGCCCATGTACCCTTTTGCCCCTAGACTATATATAATCTCCTCCTACCTACATTTTAGGGTCAGCATTGTGTTAGCTCATTTGTGAGATAGAGCTTCGCTCATCCATCCGGATCTACTCCACGAGAGAGACTACGGCCCCTCTTCGGAAAAGATCCACTTGGATTCAAGACCTCCTCACGGAGAAGACCATCAAGACCTCTCACGGAAAAGACCGGTTACCATTTGCATCGTCCTTTGTAGACTTTGGATCTTGTATCTCCTCTCGTGTTTCGAGGATCTAGCACATGTGTGACTTAATCTTGTTGGTTTGAGTGTTTCTCTTTGTGCCCCTTTATGATTTCCCCTCGTCTTCTTCATGTTCATTGCGGGATCCGCTCCTTTCATGAAAGATCGGCCCCTAGGGTTTCCACCCTACATCAAAAAGCCTAAGCTTGGGGGAGTACGTGTCTCTCACCGACTTTACATTCCTATCCACTTATTCCATTTATCGGTGCTCACACTTTTTCATTGTATCATCCATGTTTAGATTTATTTTCTTGCTTTCTTCTTGTGTGTTTGAAAAACTTTAGAAAAATAAAAAAGATTGTTGTAGTTAATTTACTTTCTATGCATGCTTAGTAGTAGTACTAAAAAGAAAATCCAAAAAGATTTCCTTGTTCTTCTTCTGTTTGTTGGGAGCTTTCTCGTGTAAATAGTTTTTCTTGTTTTTGCTTTTCCCTTTTATTTGCTTGTTCGAGAAAACCAAAAACTCCAAAAATATTTCAGTGTGTTTCTCTAAATTCCTTTTCCTTTTATTTGAGTTGCACCAAGGAGAAGACCACGATGAAAATGTTGAGTGGCTCTCATATGAATAATTGTTGAACTAATAAAGAGCCCATTTTACCTTGTCTTCTCCTTTTGAATAAAATGTTCTGCAGATTCCAGCTTAGTCCATGGCACTCTTGCACTATTATTACTTTCATATCATTCGATCGTGCAAGTGAAAGGCAATAATGATGACATTCAATGAACTGGCCCTGGCAAAGAGAAACTGGTATGAACTCGACTTGTTCTGTCTGTGTAAATGTGTTTAACCTAGTACCCATGATTCAGCCCATTATGATTAAACATGTTTGCAATGACAATTAGATATTATAGTTTCCCATGCCATGCATAAGTAGCTGGGAGTTAATAATGATTTATCTTGGATATCAACATAGCATTAAGATGATTGTGATGTAGTATGATGATATGGTATCCTCCTCTGAATGTTCAAGTAGCTTGACTTGGTACATGTCCATGCATGTAGTTGAATCAAAACCAACATAGCCTCTATAATGTTTATGTTCATGGTGTTCATATCCTACTCATGCTAGTTTCCAATGTTACTTACACATAATGCATGGTTATGATCGTTGTTGCTCTCTAGCTGGCCGCTTCTCAATCTAAATTGCTAGCCCTCACCTGTACTAAGTGGGGATTCTGCTTGTACATCAAAAACCTTGAACCCAAAGTTATTCTAGATGAGTCCACCATACCTACCTATATACAGTATTACCCTGCCGTCCTAATTAAATTTGCATGTGCCACCTCTAAAAACTTCTAAAAAATCATCCATTTTGTGTGCCTGGATCGTTCATGGAACGATAGGAGGTGGTCGGTATCTTCCATGCTAAGCGGGTTATTCTCAGGTCGAGTGTTTACTCACTCGCCACCGCACGAGAAAATGGGCGATAATAGGGATTCCCAGTCCCAAACTCAAAAATGCAAATAATTAAACAAAACTCCCCCAAGACTATTGTTGGTTTGGACAGCACCCGTTGTTTCGGACAAGCCATGGAGTGTTATTGTTGGTGGAGGGGGAGTAAACCTTTAATTTTATTGTTTGGGAACCGCCACTAGCGTGCTTAGCATGGAAGATGTTGATAACTGATGGCCGTGAAGTAAATGAGAAAGGTGCATGTCTCAAAATTACATTTATCTCTGTTTTAAAAATTGATCTCTGGCACCTCTGCAAATCACTGCTTCCCTCTGGCGAAGGGACTATCTATTTACTTTTATGTTGTGTCATCACATTCTAAAACAAGCGCCAGAAACTGAGTAGAGCACAGCGGTCATGATTTATGCATTCTGTGTAGCTAATGTTGGGTGCATCATGACTGGATCTTTTCTACAATGAATTACAATGTTTAGTCGCTACTTGAACTTTGGAGGTCCTCTACATTTATGTTTTGCTGTCTCAGAAAGGGCTAGCGAGATACCATTATTGTCATATTATATCATGGTTGTTTTGACAATGTGTTGCCGTTTGAGACATCTTATTATTGCTCGCTAGTTGATTATGTCATTGATATGAGTCATTATAATCTTTAAGAGTTATTGTCGACATGGTTAGTTATAATGTTGGCTGAAAACCTGGGTGCTGTTTAAGCTTATTTATGCAAACAAGAGCAAAAGAGTTTGTAAAAAATTTTCTTTCTCACTTTCATTTTATCAACTGAATTGCTTGAGGACAAGCAAAGGTTTAAGCTTGGGGGAGTTGATATGTCTCAAATGGATCTACTTTTTCTCACGTTTTCCATCTTGTTTTGGACTCTAATTTGCATGATTTGAATGAAACTAACCCCGGACTGACGCTGTTTTTAGCAGAACTACCATGGTGTTGTTTTTGTGCAGATATAAAAGTTCTCGGAATGGAATTAAACTTTTTGAGGAACTTTTATATCATATATAAGAATTTCTGGAGCGAAGACCTACCGGAGAGGGGCCCCTGGGTGGGCACAACCCACCAGGGTGCGCCCCCTTCTCCTAGCGCGCCCATGTGGGTTGTACCAACCTGGTGGCCCTGCAGACCTCAACACTAACACTAAATTCCTATTTTCAGAGAAAAAATCAGGGAGAAAGAAATATCATGATCCATGAGACGGAGCCGCCGCCAAGCCCCGTTCTTCCTCGGGAGGGCAGATCTGGAGTCCGTTTGCGGCTCTGGAGAGGGGGATCTTCGTTCTTTGTCATCACCAACCCTTCTCCATCGCCAATTCCATGATGCTCCCCACCTGGAGTGAGTAATTCCTTCGTAGGCTCGCTGGTCGGTGAGGAGCTGGATGAGATTCATCATGTAATCGAGTTAGTTTTGTTAGGGCCTGATCCCTAGTATCTACTATGTTCTTAGATTGATGTTGGTATGACTTTGCTATGCCTAATGCCTGTCACTTTGGGCTCGGGTGCCATGATTTCAGATCTGAACCGTTTATGTTATCACCATTATATCTATGTTCTAGATCCGATCTTGCAAGTTATAGTCACCTACTACGTGTTATGATCCGGCAACCCCGGTTTGACAATAACCGGGCCCACTCCCGGTGATGACCGTAGTTTGAGGAGTTCATGTATTCAGTATGTGTTAATGCTTTGTTCCAGTTCTCTATTAAAAGGAGGCCTTAATATCCCTTAGTTTCCAATATGGACCCCGCTGCCTCGGGAGGGTAGGACAAAAGATGTCATGCAAGTTCTCTTAATAAAGTATGTATGACTATTTACGGAATACATGCCTACATTATATCGATGAACTGGAGCTAGTGCCGTATCGCCGTAGGTTATAACTGTCACATGATGAATATCATCCAACAAGTCACCGATCCAATGCCTACCAACTTTTCCATATTGTTTCTGCTAAGTTACTGCTGCTATCATCACTATTACACTTGCTACAAAACTATTGCTATCACTGTTACTGTTACTATTGCTGCTACTACTACTATCAAAACTACCAAACTACTTTGCTACTGATCATTTTGCTGCAGATAATTAATCTCTAGGTTTGGTTGAATTGACAACTCAGCTGCTAATACCTTCAATTATTCTTTGGCTCCCCTTGTGACGAAGCTATAAATTTGGGTTGATTACTCCACGCTCAAAAACTGTTGCGATGCCCTATACTTGTTGGTTATCAATGGTGGCTATCATTTTTGCTTGAGTAGACTTTGACGATCCGACTACGATCGTGCGAGGACGTCGCACCTTAGCAATCACTAAACCAACTCCGAAGGGTTATTGACCACACCGAAGCACGATCAACCTAGCCACGAAGGTCTATTTCCTGCAAGAAAACGAAGAACAAGCAAGAAACTGAAATTGCAATCTGGATATTGCGAATATAAGAGGAAAGCTTTATTAATGAAGGTGGGGTTTTGTGACGTCTTGGTCTGGTCGTTGAACACAAATGAAGTACGCGAAGTTGCAGCTATGGCGAACTTTTAATCTAAACAAAACCCAAAGTCTAAATGATGCCCTAAGGGCTGTATATATGGAGGAAAGAGGGGGGAATTTCTTGGCCCTTGGAGGAGGGGTCCGAAACCAACCCTAACTCTTGTTTCCCCACACACACCGACTCTAAAAACAACCTATAATCAAGTATTTCGAAATTACATGGGCCTGGCCTAAAAATAAGATGACACAGCACCAAGAATAGCCTTTGGATGAAATTTATGAAGTTGCATCTTGTATATTTCAACCAAGGCTTCATGCACTCATTATGGTAGCTTCGAAGTCCTGGAATCATCACTTGTGACTCCGTTATTGTTCCCCTTGCGCATGCCATCATCTCAATGCTTGAACTTGCTAGTAATTGGTCCAGCATGTATAGCAGCAGAGGTTGTGGGTGTAACAATGGTATTCATGTCCTCATCAAACCTAGTGTTGCTATGGTTAAAGATCTCTTGGTTGATAATATTGATGGGCATGTTATTTATTTCTGTGATGAAGCTGCTAGAATTGATAAACCTGATATTAAAGATAAACATAGACCTGTTGTTGGCACGCTTGTTGTTTCTATTAAAATAGGAGATCATTGTTATCATGGCTTATGAGATGTGGGTGCTAGTGTGAGTGCAATTCCTTTTACTCTATACAAAGAAATTATGAATGATATTGCACCTGCTGAGATAGAAGATATTGATGTTACTATTAAGCTTTCCAATAGAGATACTATATCACCAGTTGGGATTGTTAGAGATGTTGAAGTATTGTGTGGGAAAATAAAATACCCTACTGATTTTCTTGTTCTTGCTTCCCCACAAGATGATTTTTGTCCCATTATATTTTGTAGACCTTTCTTGAATACTTTAATGCTAAGATAGGCTGCAAGAAAGATATTGTTACTGTCGGTTTAGGGGATATGTCTCATGATTTTAATTTCTCTAAATTTCGTAGACAGTCCCTTGATAAAGAATTGCCTAGTAAAGATGAAATTATTTGTCTTGCTTCTATTGTCATGCCTCCTACTAATCCTTTAGAATAATATTTGCTAGACCATGAAAATGATATGTTTATGAATGAAAGAAGGGAAATATATGAAATATTCTTTAATCAAGGGCCGGTTTTGAAACACAATTTGCCTGTTGAAATCCTTGGAGATCCTCCTCCACCCAAGGGTGACCCCGTGTTTGAGCTTAAATAGTTACCTCATACTTTGAAATATGCTTATCTTGATTAAAATAAGATATATCCTATTATTATTAGTGCTAACATTTCAGAGCATGAAGAAAAGAAATTGTTGAAAACTCTGAGGAAGCATCGTGCCGCTATTGGATATACTCTTGATGATATTAAGGGCATTAGTCCCACTCTTTGTCAGCACAAAATTAATTTGGAGCATGATGTCAAACCAGTTGTTGATCACCAACGACGGTTAAATCCCAAGTTGAAGGAAGTGGCAAGAAATGAAATACTAAAGCTTCTGGAGGTAGGTATAATTTATCCTATTGCTGATAGTAGATGGGTAAGTCATGTTCATTGTGTCCCTAAGAAGGGAGGTATTACTGTTGTTCCTAATGATAAGAATGAATTGATTCCACAAAGAATTGTTACAGGTTATATAATGGTAATTGATTTTTGCAAATTAAACAATGCTACTATAAAAGATCATTACCCTCTACCTTTTGTTGATCAAATGCAAGAAAGACTATCCAAACATACACATTTTTGCTTTCTAGATGGTTATTCTAGTTTCTCTCAAATACCTATGTCAAAAGAGGACCAAGAAAAGACCACCTTTACTTGCCCTTTCGGTACCTTTGCTTATAGACATATGCCTTTTCGTTTATACAATGCACCTGCTACCTTTCTAGATGTATGACTGCTATATTCTCTGACTTTTGTGAAAAGATTGTTTAGGTTTTCATGCATGATTTTTTCCATTTACGGAACTTCTTTTGATGATTGCTTCAGCAACCTTGATCGAGTTTTGCAGAGATGTGAAGAAACTAATCTTGTCTTGAATAGGGAGAAGTGCCACTTTATGGTTAATGAAGGTATTGTCTTGGGGCATAAAATTTCTGAAAGAGGTATTGAAGTTGATAAAGCTAAAGTAGATGCTATTGAAGAGATGCCGTGTCCTAAAGATATTAAAGGTATAAGAAGTTTCCTGGTCATGCTGGTTTCTATAGGAGGATTATTAGACTTCTCTAAAATTTCTAGGCCTCTCACTAATCTCTTGCTAAAAGATGTTCCTTTTGTTTTTGATGATGATTGTGTAGAAGCATTTGAAATACTTAAGAAAGCCTTGATTTCTGCACCCATTGTTCAGCCACCTGATTGGAATTTACCCTTTGAAATTATGTGTGATGCTAGTGATTATGCTATTGGTGCTATTCTAGGACAAAGAGTTGATAGGAAATTAAATGTTATCCATTATGCTAGTAAAACTCTAGGCAGTGCCTAGAGAAATTATGCTACTATTGAAAAGGAATTCTTAGCAGTTGTTTTTGCTTGTGATAAGTTCAGATCTTATATTGTTGATTCCAAAGTAACAGTTCACACTGATCATGCTGCTATTTAATATCTTATGGAAAAGAAAGATGCTAAACCTAGACTTGTTAGATGGGTTCTCTTGCTAAAAGATTTTGATTTGCATATTATAGATAGAAAGGGAGCTGAGAACCCCGTTGCGGACAACTTGTCTAGGTTAGAAAATGTTCTTCATGACCCACTGCCTATTGATAATAGCTTTCCTGAGGAACAATTAGTTGTCATAAATGCTTCTCGTAATACTCCAAGGTATGTTGATTATGCTAATTATATTGTTGCTAAATTTATACCACCTAGTTTGTCGGTGTACAAAAGTAGGGGCCCTTCTCTACCCCTTTACTTGTGCACGGGCAGTCGTAGCCACACCTGCGGCCGGGCTCGGCAGGGCAGAGGGAGCAAAGATACAAGGCTGCCGAGGCAGCACCCAAGCCAAAAGCAAGAAGAGAGAAGGGACAAGATGGGCTTCCCCCGGCAAGGGCCCTTGCCGAGACGGCCTACATGGCCCCGGCAAGAGCCTTGCTGGGGTAACTTGCCCAACACCAGCAAGACCGCCACTCTTGAGCCTGAGAGTCATGACACTATTGACAACGTCAAGACCGAGGCTCGGGAGCACCTGCATGGTGGCATGCAGATCTTTGTGGCCTAGGTGAGCACCAGAAGACGAAGGCCCCGGCAAGGTCTTGCCGGGGACGACTAAAGACCCCCTGCAAGATCCTTGCCGGGGACGCTCGCGAGCCCCCGGCAAGACCCTTGTCAGGGACGCCCACGAGATCCTAGCAAGGGCCTTGCTGGGGGCGTCTACAGGGCCAAAGCCAGGCCCGCACTTACCAATGCTTCGCTGCCCCGCGCCCGTTCCGACGTGGCAACCAGCCTACCAACTAGGCACACACTTGTGTGACAGCATGCAGCTTCTATGCCAACCAGCCAAGCACCTGCGTGGTGGCATGCATACCTTCACGAAGACCCTGCCACCGCACCAGTTCAGCAGCCAGCCAGCCAGCATGGCACTGCATGCCTCGTCACCTTGGACGTGCGTCGAAGCAAGGCGAGGCAGCCATGGACGGGACGGGCCTCTTTACCGTCCCCGATAAAGCAAGAGGACACATAGGTGGTGCATTAAATGCGTTTGTCCTAGGATGTCAGGAGATAAACTTGTACACTGTACATACTTTCCACCTCCTGTGTGCCACTGTGGCAACCCCTTTGACATATAAAAGGAGGCCCGAAGCGTACTGAGGAAGGATTCAGACTTTTTGGACTGGGCATGCACCGCAGCTAGTTTAAGAACTCAAGAACACTAAATACACACAAAGCAGGACTAGGGTTTTACGCATCGCTTGCAGCCCAAACGTGGGTAAAAATCCCACCGAGTTGATCTTCTAAACCCGCTCTTTGCGCAGCCCCATGCCCCACAACCGTAGAAGGGATTCCGTCATGGGATCCCATAGGTGTCGTTCCAGAACCCCAACATTTTTGGCGCACCAGGTAGAGGCATTGAGGCTGTGAAAATCCATTTTTGAGGCCAACTCATCGACTCCGTTGTCGCGATGGCTCGAGAGAAGAAGGTGACGTTAATCAGCTACACTCTGGTGCCGTCAGCTGGGCGAGGCAGTGCCGCCCGCAGCCGTAATAACCATCCGCGTGGCAACGGAAAAGTTAAGTCACGCAAAACTTTGAGCAATTTTCCTTTTTATAGGGTTATCTTCTCTTGCTCCTTGTATGGAAAACCTGCACGCAAGGGAACTCTTCCGCTATTGGCAACGCCCCTGTTCTGTTTTGAGTCCGCTTAGCAGATCAGACGGCTGCGCTGAGAATGGCAAGGTGATTTGTCCGGCAGCAAGCGCCCCCGGCAGGTTGCTAAAGATCCGTTCCTCAAAGCGTCGTAGCATGGGTTTACGTGCCAGCAAACCTGTCCAACTAGGCGTAGGGTGTGTACACACAAAGAAAGATCAAGAAGGAAGATAGCATGCTTCATTTCAAAGTACTGCAGAGTTATATTACATTAATGATTGCCGCAGTTCTAACTTAAGGTAAAAATTGTCTTGGGCATGAACTCGCGGCGGCAAGAAGAAACATGTTGGCTAGTCCCGGCGCTGGACCTCCAACCTCTGGACTCCATCGACGCAGCTGATGATGGGCTCGATGCGCTCTTCGAGCATCGTGAGGTCCGTGCCCTCCGACAAGCTCTCAAGCACGTTGGCGAAGTCGACATTGGGGTTCAAGAATGCCACCTTGGTGCGCACCTTGGTCAGGGCACCCCGGTAAAGCTCGGTTGGAGCAGAGCCATTCCAGAGCATCGAGGACGCCCTCAAAGAACAAGGTCAGCCTGGTGTTGGGGCTCACGTTCGGCTCTTGGGAGTACCTGACATCTGACATGCCCATGACGGCTAGCTGCATAGTGAGCCTCTTGGCAACATCAGTGACATAGCTGATCTAGAGGTTTATGCTGCCCGCATATTTCTTATGGGCGGCGGCGTCATCGCTCTGCAGCTGCTTCTCAGTCTCCCGAGCCGTGACCTCTGAAAGCTTCCCCTCCAAAGCGCCAAGCTGAAGCTTCAGATCATCGATGGAGCTATTGGCCTCGGAGAGCAGCTTGGTCTGGTCGGAGACGGTGACCTGCGAATCCGCCAGAGAACGGTTGGCCGCATCCCTCTCCTCCGTAAGCCCTGAGATTTTCTTCTTCAGCTCCTCCCGTTACAGCTCCAGCTTCTTCACCTTACCGGCGTGGTCCAGGGCCAGAGCATCGAGTGCCTCCTTGTGCCCCTGATAGAGGCAAAGGTGTCCCGATGTTTCGATGAGATGGTGGCTATCGTTTTCTGTGGGAGTCGACCTTGACGATCCGACTGCGAACGTGCGAGACGTCGCGCCTTAGCAATCGCTAAACCAACTTCCGAGGGGTTATTGACCACGTCGGAGCACGATCAACCTGACCACGAGGGCCTGTTTCCTGCGAGCAAACGAAGAACAAGCAAGAAACTGAGATTGCAATCTGGATATTGCGAATATAAGATGAAAGCTTTATTGATCAAGGTGGGGTTCTGTGACGTCTTGGTCTGGTCGTTGGACACAAACGAAGTACGCGAAGTTGCAGCTATGGCGAACTTTTAATCTAAACAAAACCCAAAGTCTAAACGACGCCCTAAGGGCTGTATATATGGAGGAAGAGAGGGGAATTTCGTGGCCCTTGAGGGTGGGGTCCGAAACCAACCCTAACTCTTGTTTCCCCACACATACGGACTCTAAAAATAGCCTATACTTAAGTATTTCGAAATTACATGGGCCTGGCCCATTAATAAGGTGACGCAGCACCTAGAATAGCCTATGGACGAATATTATGAAGTGGCATCTTGTATATTTCGTCCATGGCTTCATGCACTCCTTATGGCGGCTTCAAAGTCCTGAAATCATCACTTGTAACTCCGTTCTTGATCCCCTTGCGCATGCCATCAACTTCATGCGTGTTCTTGCTCCAATGTTCATCCTTCGCCAAGCTAGGCCCTTCATTTGAAAGCAAAACAAATGTATCCAATTTAGGCAGCATCATAATCTCATGAACATTAGAATCATTACCAAGAAACGAAAGTACCTGGTAATTTAATTGGCGTGCGCGAGCTCTAGTAATTGGTCCAGTATATGTAACAGTAGGGGCTGTGGGTGTAACAATGGTATTGATGTCCTCATCACCCGCTCTTGTTGTCTCCAAGGTATTGAATCTTCAACATCACCAAGAAGAAGACCAAAGATGCCATATCTTTCATACCAAGGCTGACATCAATGGAAGGTCCGTCAAGGTCATCATCGATGGAGGGAGTTTCCATAACCTAGCAAGTCAAGAACTTTGCTCCAAGCTCCAATTGCCCAAGACGAAGCACCCACATCCCTACAAAGTTCAATGGCAAAGTGACTCTAGCACTATTAAAGTCGAGCATAGAGTGCAAGTCTCCTTCAAAATCGGAGCTTACGAAGACACTTTGGAGTGTGATGTCGTTCCAATGACCGTTTGCCACCTTCTTCTTGGTCGACCATGGCAATTTGATAGAGGTGTCATCCACAACGGCCGAACGAACCACTACATCTTCAAGATGAAAGAAAAGGAATACGTACTTCGCCCTATGTCTCCGAGCCAAGTGATCGCCGACAAGCAAGCCACCCATCGTCGAGAGAATGGTGAGAGAGCGAACAACCAAAAAGAGAGTGAGTGCCACAAGCCCAAATTGAGTGCCTCCACGATGAGAAACAACAAGAACTTAGTTCTATTGGCCACCAAAAGTGAGATAAGAGGAGTGTGTGAGAATCCATCTAGTGTCCTACACTATGTCCTTTTTTTTGGGGAATGCAGTAATTTCAAAAAAAATCCTACGCACACGCAAGATCATGGTGGTGCATAGCAACGAGAGGGGAGAGTATCGTCTACGTACCCTCATAGACCGTAAGCGGAAGCGTTATGACAACGTGGTTGATGTAGTCGTATGTCTTCACGATCGACCTATCTAGCACCGAAGGTACGACACCTCCGCGATCTGCACACGTTCGGCTCGGTGACGTCCCGTGAACTCACGATCCAGTAGAGCTTCGAGGGAGAGTTTCGTCAGCATGTCGGCGTGATGATGGTGATGATGTTGCTACCAGAACAGGGCTTCACCTAAGCACCACTACAATATAACCGAGGTGGATTATGGTGGAGGGGGGCACCGCACACGGCTAAAAGATCAATGATCAACTTGTGTGTCTATGGGGTGCCCCCTTCCTCATATATAAAGGACTGGAGGAGGGGGAGGGCCGGCCCTCTCAATGGCACGCCCTAGGGGAGTCCTACTCCCTCCGGGAGTAGGATTCCCCCTTCCAAGTAGGAGTAGGAGAGGAAGGAAGGAGGAGAGAGGGAGGAAGGAAAGGGGAGCCGACCCCCCTACCAATTCGGATTGGGCTTGGGGGACGTGACTCCCTCTTTTCCCTTCCCTCTCCTCTATTCCACTAAAGCCCAATAAGGCCCATATACTCCCCGGGGGGTTCCGGTAACCTCCCGGTACTCCAGAAAAATGCCTGAACCACTCGGAACCATTCCGATGTCCAAATATAGGCTTCCAATATATCGGTATTTACGTCTCGACCATTCCGAGACTCCTCGTCATGTCCGTGATCAAATCCGGGACTCCGAACTACCTTCGGTACATCAAAACACATAAACTCATAATATCGATTGTCACTGAACATTAAGCATGCGAACCCTACAGGTTCAAGAACTATGTAGACATGACCGAGACATGTCTCCGATCAATAACCAATAGCGGAACCTAGATGCTCATATTGGCTCCTACATTTTCTACGAAGATCTTTATCGGTCAAACAGCATAACAGTATACGTTGTTCCCTTTGTCATCGGTGTGTTACTTTCCCAAGATTCGATCGTCGGTATCTCAATACCTAGTTCAATCTCGTTACCGGCAAGTCTCTTTACTTGTTTTGTAATGCTACATCCTGTAACTAACTCATTGGCTACATTGCTTGCAAGGCTTATTGTGATGTACATTACCGAGAGGGCCCAGAGATACCTCTCCGACAATTGGAGTGACAAATCCTAATCTTAATCCATGCCAACTCAACAAACACCATCGGAGACACCTCTAGAGCACCTTTATAATCACCCAGTTATGTTGTGACGTTTGGTAGCACACAAAGTGTTCCTTTGGTATTCGGGAGTTGCATGATCTCATAGTCATAGGAACATGTATAGTTATGGAGAAAGCAATAGCAACAAACTAAACGATCATCGTGCTAAGCTAACGGATGGGTCAAGAATATTATGAAGTGGCATCTTGTATATTTCGTCCATGGCTTCATGCACTCCTTATGGCGGCTTCAAAGTCCTGAAATCATCACTTGTAACTCCGTTCTTGATCCCCTTGCGCATGCCATCAACTTCATGGTGTTCTTGCTCCAATGTTCATCCTTCTCCAAGCTAGGCCCTTCATTTGAAAGCAAAACAAATGTATCCAATTTAGGCAGCATCATAATCTCATGAACATTAGAATCATTACCAAGAAACGAAAGTACCTGGTAATTTAATTGGCGTGCGCGAGCTCTAGTAATTGGTCCAGTATATGTAACAGTAGGGGCTGTGGGTGTAACAATGGTATTGATGTCCTCATAACAATCATCACACGCTTAGATGGGCATTCTCTCGCATAATGACCTCCACCCTTGCAACGTCGACAAATAATATCATGTGTTTGCCCTGTTGATGCCATGGATGAAGAAGAGCTCTTTGCAGGCCCAGAAGGTGTGCTCTTGGCAGATAGTGGTGATTGTGCCTGCTTTATTGTATCACGGTTCACGTTCAGCTTTACAAACAAGATGGAATAAACGAGTGATATTAGTATACTCCTTATACTCTAGAATCGTCTTAATCTCTCTATTTAATCCACCCATAAAACGTGCAAGCATAGCTTCATTCTCCTCAACAATACCACATCTAATCATGCCAGTTTGTAATTCCTGATAATATTCTTCTACAGAATTTTTTCCCTGTCTTAAGCACTGCAATTTTTGAAGTAATTCACGTTGATAATATGGTGGAACCCAACGAGTACGCCTAGCAGTTTTCAAAGCAGCCCAAGTAGCAGGAATGGGATATAATCTACAATGCTCAGACCACCAAACACATGCAAAACTAGTGAATGCACAAACAGCAGCAGGAACACGTCTCTCCTCGGGATATTGTAAACATGTAAATCGTTGTTCAGTTTCTAACTCCCAAGTAAGATATATATCAGGAACATATCTACCCTCAAATGGTGGAATATTCAATTTTAGTTTAGGGAGATGGTCATGATCTCGTACCTGAGGGTGAGCCCTACCATTGCCATTATTTGCATGTGGACGACCTGATGGTTGCTGTGCTGGTGGTGGCACGTAGTTCTGATTTTGCTCAACCTCATCCTCGTAATCGCCAGCAAAATCATCCTCCTCCGCATCAGCAGCAGGAGCCACAGAAGTAGCAACAACAGCACCAACAGTTTGGCCAGGTGCAAGAGGGAGACGGCTCGCTCGGTGGAGGGCTGTTTCACGATGTGTAGGTAGTCGTCGTTGTTGTTGTTGTAGAGGTGCGTTAGGTGCAGCCGGTGGTGATGGTGGAAGACGCGCGAGCAATTCATTAAACCTGTTATCGAGCTTTGTTTCGAACGTCTTCTCCATGTCATCTATCTTCTCCATGGCCTCTTCAAATCTCTTTAGCACATCCTGCACTTGTCCATTCATCATTTGCTGAAATTTATCATGCAACTCCTGATTCGTCATGTTCTCCCAGTCAGTCTCGTCGGCTTGTGATCCTGCCATGGTTAGCAATAATAGAAAACACACAAGAATATGATCCTACAGAATACTAACAAGAGGTGGTTGTGGCGGGTGTCACAAATCCGTCAAGCAAATCTCAAATTCTTACCAGTTCTTACCCAGCAGCAGGCGGTGATCGGCAACCGTTGTAGTCAAAACTCTCAAAAGCTTGGATAGAGCGATTGCCAGGGAGAGTCAAACGCACGACGTAGAGGTATGTGGAGCTGGGAAGGCTTATAGTATGGTAGCAAAAAGGGTCAGCAATAATCAATTCAAAGATGCAAAGTTGAATAAACGCTCAACGACGGTACTGTGCTGGTCCTAGGCCAGACCGTGCTAGAGACGCGAGCCTAGAACACTAACAAAATCACGGCGCTGCACGTAAATAAGGGAAAAGCACACTCTGGAACTTTTGTTTTTTTGCTTTTTTTTGCGCTCCTCTTTTTTTTGCGAAAAATTACTATAATGGCGAGTGTCTCAAAACTCTTCCCTCGTCAAACTGATAGGATGGGCACGAAATTTTTTTTTTTCACTTTTTTTCGGAAATCAGGGCAGCGACGACGAAAAAGTGCGACAAAAAATCACTATGATGGCACGTGGCTCAAAAGACTCAGAAAAGCCTAAAAATAGGATAGGGAAAAAATATTTTTGCCCGTGAAAATTTTGGCCTAAAAACTGCCCGGGGGTCTCCAGACTCTTTTTTTTTTCGAGACCTACGCAGGCAAGGAAACACGAATCGGAATTGAGATTGATCTCAAGAACAAACCTAATATGAGAAGAACTCAGATTGGTGGTGGATATATGGTTACAGATTGGTGGTGGTATATGGATACAGATTGGTGGTGGTATATGGATACGGATTGGTGGTGGTATATGGATACGGATTCAGAACGGTGGCGGATAAGCAAAGGTGGTAGATGGGCGATGATGATGGTGCGGCGGCGGCGTGACAACTTATGACCAGAACTCGAAACTCTAAAAGACTAGACTCTAAGACCAGCAACTTGACACGACGATGCAACCGCGAATTCAACAAAGCAAAAACCCTAAAAAGATTATGCAAAGGCTCAGATTGGTTCGGATATGATGAACTAACCCTAATTTTTTTTGTGGCTTTTTCGTGGACTGTAGGTATGAAGAACAGACTTGATCTAATCTACGAAAACTGTAAAAATCTCACTGAGCAACCTGGAAATCTGATACCACTTGATAGAGGCAAAGGTGTCCCGATGTTTCGATGAGATGATCCGACCTTGATGATCCGACTGCGAACGTGCGAGACGTCGCGCCTTAGCAATCGCTAAACCAACTTCCGAGGGGTTATTGACCACGCCGGAGCACGATCAACCTGACCACGAGGGCCTGTTTCCTGCGAGCAAACGAAGAACAAGCAAGAAACTGAGATTGCAATCTGGATATTGCGAATATAAGATGAAAGCTTTATTGATCAAGGTGGGGTTCTGTGACGTCTTGGTCTGGTCGTTGGACACAAACGAAGTACGCGAAGTTGCAGCTATGGCGAACTTTTAATCTAAACAAAACCCAAAGTCTAAACGACGCCCTAAGGGCTGTATATATGGAGGAAGAGAGGGGAATTTCGTGGCCCTTGAGGGTGGGGTCCGAAACCAACCCTAACTCTTGTTTCCCCACACATACGGACTCTAAAAATAGCCTATACTTAAGTATTTCGAAATTACATGGGCCTGGCCCATTAATAAGGTGACGCAGCACCTAGAATAGCCTATGGACGAATATTATGAAGTGGCATCTTGTATATTTCATCCATGGCTTCATGCACTCCTTATGGCAGCTTCAAAGTCCTGAAATCATCACTTGTAACTCCGTTCTTGATCCCCTTGCGCATGCCATCAACTTCATGCGTGTTCTTGCTCCAATGTTCATCCTTCTCCAAGCTAGGCCCTTCATTTGAAAGCAAAACAAATGTATCCAATTTAGGCAGCATCATAATCTCATGAACATTAGAATCATTACCAAGAAACGAAAGTACCTGGTAATTTAATTGGCGTGCGCGAGCTCTAGTAATTGGTCCAGTATATGTAACAGTAGGGGCTGTGGGTGTAACAATGGTATTGATGTCCTCATCAGCCCCTACTCCAGCTCCTGGGTCTGCTGTGCGATGATCTTCTCGATCTCCTCGTCCTTGCCACGGAGCATGGCGGCAAGTTCCTACTCGCGGGCGATGAGGTCTTCCTCCGAGGTGTTCAGCAGAGCTTGCTGCTGCACCCGGGGGGCTTCGTCCTTGGTGGCCTGCTCCTTCGCCGCCTCCTGGGCCATCTCGACCTCGGCCTGCTTCAGGATGAGTTCTCTCTTGCGCTCATCCAGCTCACCCTGGGTAGCCCTCAGCTCTTCCTTGGCCTCACCAAACCAGACCTACGTCTGAGCGACGTGCTCCTCAAAATCTGCCTCCGCCTTGTCCACCGCCGCCATCCTGGATTTCACCTTGTCTTGGCGGGCATGGTGGAGCGCCTGGAGTTTCTGGAAGTTGGCACTCATGGCCCTGAGAAGCCACTCCTCTTTGAAACCGCCACCGCCGGCGCTTGGTTCGTCGACAACTTGGAGCCCAGTGGTGGCGAGCGCGTCATCATCAAACACCTCCCCTTCGGCCGGCGCCGTGGCGCTCGCCGTCCCGGGGAGGCGGACGAACAAGTCGTCACGCACCTTCAAGTATTTTCCTGAGGCGGGGGCTGCAGGGGAGGAAGGTTGGTCACCGGCCATCCCCTCCTTGGCAGGCTCCTTGGTGGCCTCCATGGCAGTGGCCTTGCCGGCCTCCTCGGCAGCAGACTTGGCGGCTTCACCAGCCGCGACCTTGGATGCCTCGGCTTCGACGTCCTTGGCGACCCCCTCGATGACGGTGTCGATATCCTCCTGATCCATCGAGGGAGGGTCTGGAGACCAGAAGGGAGGATGAAGCAGGGCCAAAATCAAAATTCATAACAAAGAACAGGAAGAAAGCAGAGACAGGAGGCGAGCCACTTACTCGTGCCAGGCTGAGAAGAAGTGGTTCCCTCCCTGCCAATGCTCATGGCCGAGACAGTGCCGCCAGCACCCATGCTTGCCTCCTTCTCTTCCTCCATGTGTGTGGGCTCGGCAGAAGGTGCCCTTGCCGGGGACGCCCCTCTGGGCGGCGTGGTTGATGGGGGCGGTCTGTCAGGGGTGGCCCTTAGTGGCTCCTCCTATTGCCGCTCTTCTCCTGCAAACCCGGCAAGGTTAGCACCAGGGATTCACGCTGAAACCACAAGTGCTCTCTGGGTGATTTTGGTAATTAATGTCAACATATCTCTTGTTGCACTAATGCTTCTACCTAGTATGTTTCAGATAAGTTCAACAATATAGTGGCATGGACTAGAGGATGTGGAACCCCTTAAAAATGCTGAGGACAAAGGATTGGCTCAAACTGAAAGCTCAGGACTCAACTCTTTCCATTTTAAGTGATCCAAGATCACATTGAGTCCATAGGAAAAGCCAATACTATTAAGAGGGGATGAGGTGCTGCCTAATGGCTTGCTTGCTCAAAGTGCTTAATGATATGCTCCAAAAGCCCTCAACTACTTTCTCATATCCACATATGTCCCAAACCAAAAGTCAAACTCGGCCCCACCGAAACTTTCTATCCGGCGCCACCGAGTTCAATTGACATAGCCACTACCAGAAACCCTAATCAATTCGGTCTCACCGATGGGATCTCGGTCTCAGCAAGATGGGCTTGCAAACTCTCTGTTGCCTATTGCAATAATTTCGGTCCCACCGAGATATGCAATCGGTCCCATCGAGTTTGCTTGGCCAACTCTTTGTTTTTCTTATTACCCAAATCGGTCCCACCGAGTTTGTGTAATCGGTCAAACCGAGATGAGGCTTTACCCTAACCCTAGCACATCGGTCCCACCAAGTCGATTATATCGGTCCCACCGAAATGCCTAACGATCACATTTTGAACTAAATCGGTCTGACCGAGTTTCATGATTCGGTCCCACCGAGTTTGGTGATTTGTGTGTAACGGTTAGATTTTGTGTGGAGGCTATTTATACCCCTCCACCCACTCTTCATTGGTGAAGAGAGCCATCAAAACATGCCTACACTTCCAACATACATTTTCTGAAAGTGAACCACCTACACTTGTGTTGAGGTCAAGATATTTCACTCCAACCACATAAATCTTGATCTCTAGCCTTCCCCAAGTTTCTTTCCACTCAAATCATCTTTCCACCAAATCCAAATCCTGTGAGAGAGAGTTGAGTGTTGGGGAGACTATCATTTGAAGCACAAGAGCAAGGAGTTCATCACCAACACACCATTTGTTACCTCTTGGAGAGTGGTGTCTCCTAGATTGGCTAGGTGTCACTTGGGAGCCTCCGTTAAGATTGTGGAGTTGAACCAAGGAGTTTGTAAGGGCAAGGAGATCGCCTACTTCGTGAAGATCTACCGGAGTGAGGCAAGTCCTTCGTGGGCGACGGCCATGGTGGGATAGACAAGGTTGCTTCTTCGTGGACCCTTCGTGGGTGGAGCCCTCCGTGGACTCGCGCAACCATTACCCTTCGTGGGTTGAAGTCTCCATCAACGTGGATGTACGATAGCACCACCTATCGGAACCATGCCAAAAATCTCCGTGTCTCCTATTGCGTTTGCACACTCCAATCACATCCCTTTACATTCTTGCAACTTGCATGCTTTACTTTCCGCTGCTCATATACTCTTGTCATGCTTGCTTGATATGTATTGTGAATGTTTAAACTTGTGCCAAAACTCCACTTCAACTTAAAGAAGTTAAAAACTGCCACTTTTCTTACTTAGAGTCTATTCACCCCCCTCTAAACAACTCTTCTCGATCCTTTCAATTGGTATCGGAGCATTGGTCTCCATTGCTTTGGTTTAATCACCATTGGAGGAATATGGATGAGTCTACGTTGGGGAGTCTTAGACGTAGTGTGCCTATTCTTGATGGAGAGTTCTTTCATGAGTGGGAAAATGAGATGCTTGAGATTTTCAATGAATATCATTTGACCAAGTACATTACTACCCCTTGTGCTCGCATTGTTGATCCTTTGCATCATACCCTTGATGAGTCTATTGACATGATCTGTAATCTTAGAACGGTCAATTTAATCACTAGAGGTTTGCCTAGAAACTTGCTTGCTAGCTTGCCTACTTTTGATTGTGCCTACACCTTATGGAGATTCCTTGAGGAATGTTCCCAAATTATTCCTTGAAAATTCTAGATGAGATTCTTCATAAGTCTATTGCCTTGGGTAAGATGAGTTCTAATGATCCCAAGTTTGGTGATTTCTTAGTTGAGCTTACTAATCTTACGAGTGCAAAAGGAGATGTTGGAATTGTTAGCAATATCATTTCCGAAGTTATTACAATCCATAGAGATGAACATTGTTACGGTCATACTTCTAATGAATTACCCTCTCTAGGAGTTGATCCATCACATGACGATATTGAACATGGATACTATGATGAGGATGACGATAGTGACCATGATCTTGATGATGCGATGAGACACTTTGGTCTTATGGCTAATCTTCGCGGCTACATGGCTGGAGGAAAGGAATGGGTCCTTGATAGTGGATGTACTGATCATATGACCGGAGACAAAGATATGTTTCGTGAGCTTGCTGAAAATGACGGCCCTCGAAAGTATGTCACTTTTGGTGATAACTCAAAGGGTAAGGTGGTTGGCCTCGGTAAGGTGGCCATCTCACATTATAGCTCCATACAACACGTCATGCTCATCGAATCTCTTGGGTAAAATTTACTTTCAGTATCTAGACTTGCTGATTTCGGTTTCAATGTCCTATTTACTGAAGTAGACTGCCAAGTGTTTCGAAGAGACAATCATAAAATGGTCTTTACCGGTATACGTAGAGGTGATCTTTACATTGTTGATTTCACTAAAAAAAGGCTCAACCTAGAACTTGCTTAATTGCTAAATCCTCTAAAGGCTGGTTGTGGCATAGAAGGCTAGGTCATGTGGGCACCAGCTCCGGCGTGTGCGGGGTGCTCGCCGTGGGCTTGTCGCCCGTCGAAGCCCTGGCCCTCTTTGCCGCCCTCTGGGCCAGCTTCTCCGTGTCGCTGCAAAGACAAGACCAGGTCAGGAAATATGGCGTAGGCTGAGGGTCAGAAATGATGAAGGGCAAGATTCTTACTCGTCCTCCTCTGCTTGTCTCATCTTCCTCTTCAGGCTAAAGGACCCAAGGTCGAAGTCGGCCTCCGAGGCGGCATCCGTGGGGGAGGGGAAGGTGAAGGTGTCCTGCACCGCATGGATGAGGAAGAAGTGGCGGCCGTAGCCTTCTTTGTTGTCCCCGCCCTCGTCTCGCATGCGGGCTGCGCCTGGGCCTGTTGCCGTTGCGTAGTCCTGCCGGGCCGGACCAGCTCGCAGGAGCTAGCCCGTCGTAAGATGCGTTTTCTCTCCGGGGTCGGGGGGTCCTCTGCCTCAGTCATCACTTTGGCCGACTCCTCGACCATGTCTTCGACAATGGGGCCCCAGCGTCGGCATCGATGGGTCCCCTGGCAAACCGCGCCCACTCGGCAAACTCTTTCTCTTCTGCGGCCGTGTCGGCCTCGTCCTCCATTGTGCCGACGGTGTCAGCCTCCTTAGAAAGGGTGGCCTCCTCCGCCCTGGCGGCAATGTATGCTAGCTCTTCCTAAGGAGTGTCGCGGATAAGTAGTGGCTCATCACGAACATACCTCTCCGACATGTTGTCGAAGAATGCCTACACCCGCTCCGCTTCTGGCTCGGCATAGGTTGGATCGAGGTTGTGCGCATTGAAGTCCGGCATCATGGCGATGATGGCGGTATGGCGAGCGTTGTTGCTCATGGGGACCACTCCCGCTGGCAACCCAAACAGAGACCTGCCAACCTTGGCGGCCTTCTCGGCCTTGCCGGTCCTCTCGACCCCGCCGGCCTCGACAACCTTAAGCTGAAAGAGCCTCTTGCAAAGATGAGCGTGCTGCAGCACTGTGAAATTGTATTTCAGGTCAGGGCGGAGCCTCATGACATCGGCTGCGTTCCTGAAGTCCCAGACCGGCCTCCCTTTTTGTTTAGTGGGGCAATCCGGCGGCGAATGAAGTCAGCCACGATCATCTCGAGGGTAAGCCCGGCCAATGTAAGGTGATGGATCCTGGTGGTGGCGACCGTAAGCTTCTTGTCGTCAGCATCAACACCGCTCCAGTCGTTGCGGCGAACCAGCGGTTTCTTACGGACCCGGCAGAACTCCTGCGGATCGGCCTCCTTGATCCAGCACCACCGGCCCCGCCACTCTTCCCACCTCTCCTTCTTGGCACCCTCCGGGTACGTGCCCTTGGTCTGACCCCTCGGGATCCAGGTGGTGCAGCCAGAGATGGCGCCCCCTGGCTGGATACGAGGGGTGAAGTAATGCCGGAAGAGCGCCGTGTTGGGGTGCACTCCAGTGAAGCCCTCACAGAGATGGGCGAAGAAGGCCATGCACAGCATGATGTTCGACGTGAAATCCAGAATATGGAAGCCAAAGGTTTGCATGATGTCGTTGAAGAAATCGGAGAAAGAGGGGCAGAGCCCGCAGGAGATGATGAGGACATCAATACCATTGTTACACCCACAGCCCCTACTGTTACATATACTGGACCAATTACTAGAGCTCGCGCACGCCAATTAAATTACCAGGTACTTACGTTTCTTGGTAATGATTCTAATGTTCATGAGATTATGATGCTGCCTAAATTGGATACATTTGTTTTGCTTTCAAATGAAGGGCCTAGCTTGGAGAAGGATGAACATTGGAGCAAGAACAAGCATGAAGTTGATGGCATGCGCAAGGGGATCAAGAACGGAGTTACAAGTGATGATTTCAGGACTTTGAAGCCGCCATAAGGAGTGCATGAAGCCATGGACGAAATATACAAGATGCCACTTCATAATATTCGTCCATAGGCTATTCTAGGTGCTGCATCACCTTATTAATGGGCCAGGCCCATGTAATTTCGAAATACTTAAGTATAGGCTATTTTTAGAGTCCGTATGTGTGGGGAAACAAGAGTTAGGGTTGGTTTCGGACCCCACCCTCAAGGGCCACGAAATTCCCCTCTCTTCCTCCATATATACAACCCTTAGGGCGTCGTTTAGACTTTGGGTTTTGTTTAGATTAAAAGTCCGCCATAGCTGCAACTTCGCGTACTTCGTTTGTGTCCAACGACCAGACCAAGACGTCACGGAACCCCACCTTGATCAATAAAGCTTTCATCTTATATTCGCAATATCCAGATTGCAATCTTAGTTTCTTGCTTGTTCTTCGTTTGCTCGCAGGAAACAGGCCCTCGTGGTCAGGTTGATCGTGCTCCGGCGTGGTCAATAACCCCTCGGAAGTTGGTTTAGCGATTGCTAAGGCGCGACGTCTCGCACGTTCGTAGTCGGATCGTCAAGGTCGACTTCCACAGAAAACGATAGCCACCATCTCATCGAAACATCGGGACACCTTTGCCTCTATCAAGTGGTATCAGATTTCCAGGTTGCTCGGTGAGATTTTACAGTTTTTCGTAGATTAGATCGAGTCTGTTCTTCATACCTACAGTCCACGAAAAAGCCACACAAAAAAAATTAGGGTTAGTTCATCATATCCGAACCAATCTGAACCTTTGCATAATCTTTTTAGGGTTTTTGCTTTGTTGAATTTGCGGTTGCATCGTCGTGTCAAGTTGCTGGTCTTAGAGTCTAGTCTTTTAGAGTTTCGAGTTCTGGTCACAAGTTGTCACGCCGCCGCCGCACCATCATCATCGCCCATCTACCACTTTTGCTTATCCGCCACCGCTCTGAATCCATATCCATATACCACCACCAATCCGTATCCATATACCACCATCAATCTCTATCCATATACCACCACCGCTACCATATACCACCACCGCTGCCATATACCACCACCATATATCCACCACCAATCCGAGTTCTTCTCATATTAGGTTTGTTTTTGAGATCAATCTCAATTCCGATTCGTGTTTCCTTGCCTTCCTTGCCTGAGACCAATAAACGCTCAACGACGGTACTGTGCTGGTCCTAGGCTAGACCGTGCTAGAGACCCGAGCCTAGAACACTAACAAAATCACGGCGCTGCACGTAAATAAGGGAAAAGCACACTCTGGAACTTTTTTTTTCGCCCGGTCTGCGTAGGTCTGGAGACCCCCGGGCAGTTTTTAGGCCAAAATTTTCACGGGCAAAAATATTTTTTCCCTATCCTATTTTTAGGCTTTTCTGAGTCTTTTGAGCCACGTGCCATCATAGTGATTTTTGTCGCACTTTTTCGTCGTCGCTGCCCTGATTTACGAAAAAAAAAGTGAAAAAAAAAATTTCGTGCCCATCCTATCAGTTTGACGAGGGAAGAGTTTTGAGACACTCGCCATTATAGTAATTTTTCGCAAAAAAAAAGAGGAGCGCAAAAAAAAGCGAAAAAAAAAGTTCCAGAGTGTGCTTTTCCCTTATTTACGTGCAGCGCCGTGATTTTGTTAGTGTTCTAGGCTCGCGTCTCTAGCACGGTCTAGCCTAGGACCAGCACAGTACCGTCGTTGAGCGTTTATTCAACTTTGCATCTCTGAATTGATTATTGCTGACCCTTTTTGCTACCATACTATAAGCCTTCCCAGCTCCACATACCTCTACGTCGTGCGTTTGACTCTCCCTGGCAATCGCTCTATCCAAGCTTTTGAGAGTTTTGACTACAACGGTTGCCGATCACCGCCTGCTGCTGGGTAAGAACTGGTAAGAATTTGAGATTTGCTTGACCGGATTTGTGACACCCGCCACCACCACCTCTTGTTAGTATTCTGTAGGATCATATTCTTGTGTGTTTTCTATTGTTGCTAACCATGGCAGGATCACAAGCCGACGAGACTGACTGGGAGAACATGACGAATCAGGAGTTGCATGATAAATTTCAGCAAATGATGAATGGACAGGTGCAGGATGTGCTAAACAGATTTGAAGAGGCCATGGAGAAGATAGATGACATGGAGAAGACGTTCGAAACAAAGCTCGATGACAGGTTTAATGAATTGCTCGCGCGTCTTCCACCACCACCACCGGCTGCACCTAACGCACCTCTACAACAACAACAACGACGACTACCTACACATCGTGAAACAGCCCTCCGCCGAGCGAGCCGTCTCCCTCTTGCACCTGGCCAAACTGTTGGTGCTGCTGTTGCTACTTCTGTGGCTCCTGCTGCTGATGCGGAGGAGGATGATTTTGCTGGCGATTACGAGGATGAGGTTGATCAAAATCAGAACTACGTGCCACCACCAGCACAGCAACCATCAGGTCGTCCACATGCAAATAATGGCAATGGTAGGGCTCACCCTCAGGTACGAGATCATGACCATCTCCCTAAACTAAAATTGAATATTCCACCATTTGAGGGTAGATATGTTCCTGATATATATCTTACTTGGGAGTTAGAAACTGAACAACGATTTACATGTTTACAATATCCCGAGGAGAGACGTGTTCCTGCTGCTGTTTGTGCATTTACTAGTTTTGCATGTGTTTGGTGGTCTGAGCATTGTAGATTATATCCTATTCTAGCTACTTGGGCTGCTTTGAAAACTGCTATGCGTACTCGTTGGGTTCCACCATATTATCAATGTGAATTACTTCAAAAATTGCCGCGTTTAAGACAAGGAAAAAATTCTGTAGAAGAATATTATCAGGAACTACAAACTGGCATGATTAGATGTGGTATTGTTGAGGAGAATGAAGCTATGCTTGCACGTTTTATGGGTGGATTAAATAGAGAGATTCAGACGATTCTAGAGTATAAGGAGTATACTAATATCACTCGTTTATTCCATCTTGCTTGTAAAGCTGAACGTGAAGTGCAGGATCGACAGGCATTGGCGCGGACTAACTTTTCTGCAGGTCGACCTTCTTCATGGACACCACGTGCATCATCTACTTCCACACGTTCTGCTTCACCGGCGCCTCCGTCGGCTGCCACCTCCAACCGTGATACAATAAAGCAGGCACAATCACCACTATCTGCCAAGAGCACACCTTCTGGGCCTGCAAAGAGCTCTTCTTCATCCATGGCATCAACAGGGCAAACACATGATATTATTTGTCGACGTTGCAAGGGTGGAGGTCATTATGCGAGAGAATGCCCATCTAAGCGTGTGATGATTGTTACTGAGGATGGTGGGTATGAGTCCGCTAGTGACTATGATGAGGAGACTTTGGCTCTTATTACACGTGACGAACACGGTGGAGACGATTCTGATCATGAGACGCAATACATGGCTCCTGAAGATGCTGACAGGTATGAATGTTTAGTTGCTCAACGTGTTTTGAGTGTGCAGGTTACACAAGCTGAGCAAAATCAGAGGCATAATTTGTTCCATACAAAGGGAGTTGTGAAGGAACGTTCTGTTCGCGTGATCATAGATGGAGGGAGCTGCAATAACTTGGCTAGCATGGAGATGGTGGAGAAGCTATCTCTCACCACAAGACCACATCCACATCCTTACTACATCCAATGGTTCAACAACAGCGGCAAGGTTAAGGTAACACGTACTGTTCGTGTGCATTTTAGTATCTCTACATATGCTGATTATGTTGATTGTGATGTGGTACCGTATGCAAGCATGTTCCTTATTACTTGGTAGAACATGGAAATTTGATAAAAATTCTATACACCATGGTAGAAACAATCAATATACTCTTGTTCATACGGATAAAAATATTACTTTGCTTCCTATGACTCCTGATTCCATTTTGAAAGATGATATTAATAGAGCTAATAAAGCAAAACAGGATAAAAATAAGAGTGAAAATCAAATTGTGGCAAAAGAATTTGAGCAACAAATGCAGCCTAATAATCATAAACAATCTAGTGTTGCTTCTGAAATTAAATTGAAAAGGTGCATGTTTACTTGCCACCAAATCTGATATTGATGATCTAGATTTTAGCAAATCTGTTTGCTATGCTTTTGTGTGCAAATAGGCATTATTTTCATTCGAGGACATGCCTTCCTCTTCGCCTCCTGCCGTCACTAACATTTTGCAGGAATTCGCTGACGTCTTTCAACAAGACGTGCCACCGGTATTACCATCTATTTGAGGGATTGAGCATCAAATTGACTTAATTCCCGGTGCATCATTACCCAACCGTGCACCATACCATACCAATCCAGAGGAGACGAAGGAGATTATGCGTCAAGTACAAGAACTGCTCGACAAAGGTTATATACGCGAATCCCTTAGTCCTTGTGCTGTTCCTATCATTTTAGTGCCGAAAAAGGATGGTATGTCGCGTATGTGCGTTGATTGTAGAGGCATTAATAATATTACTATTCGTTATCGTCATCCTATTCCTAGGCTAAATGATATGCTTGATGAATTGAGTGGCTCTACAATATTCTCCAAAGTTGATTTGCGTAGTGGATACCATCAAATTCGTATGAAATTGGGAGATGAATGGAAAACAACATTTAAAACTAAGTTTGGATTATATGAGTGGTTAGTCATGCCTTTTGGGTTAACTAATGCACCTAGTACTCTCATGAGGTTAATGAACGAAGTTTTCCGTGCTTTCATTGGATGATTTGTGGTAGTTTACTTTGATGACATATTGATTTATAGCAAATCTTTGGAGGAACATTTGGAACATTTACGTGCTGTTTTTATTGCTCTACGTGATGCACGTTTGTTTGGAAACCTTGGAAAGTGCACCTTTTGCACCGACCGAGTATCTTTTCTTGGCTATGTTGTTACTCCACAGGGAATTGAAGTTGATAAAGCCAAGATTGAAGCTATTGAGAGTTGGCCGCAGCCCAAAACGGTCACACAAGTGAGGAGTTTCCTTGGCCTCGCTGGTTTCTATAGGCGTTTTGTGAGAGATTTCAGCACCATTGCTGCACCTCTCAACGAGCTTACAAAGAAGGATGTACCTTTTGTTTGGGGTACCGCACAGGAAGAAGCCTTCACGGTATTGAAAGATAAGTTGACACATGCTCCTTTACTCCAACTTCCTAATTTCAATAAGACTTTTGAGCTTGAATGTGATGCTAGTGGAATTGGATTAGGAGGTGTGTTATTACAAGATGGAAAACCTGTTGCATACTTTTCTGAAAAATAGTGGGCCTAGTCTGAACTATTCTACTTATGATAAAGAATTATATGCTCTTGTTCGGACCTTAGAAACATGGCAACATTATTTATGGCCCAAGGAATTTGTTATACATTCTGATCATGAATCTTTGAAACACATTAAAAGTCAAGCAAAACTGAACCGTCGACATGCTAAATGGGTTGAATTCATTGAGACTTTCCCTTATGTCATTAAACACAAGAAGGGTAAAGAAAATGTTATTGCTGATGCCTTGTCTCGTCGTTATACTATGCTTTCACAACTTGACTTTAAAATATTTGGTTTGGAGACCATCAAGGATCAATATGTTAATGATGCTGAATTTAAAGATGTATTGCAGAATTGTAAGGAAGGGAGAACTTGGAACAAGTTCGTTCTTAACGATGGATTTGTGTTTCGTGCTAACAAGCTATGCATTCCAGCTAGCTCCGTTCGTCTTTTGTTGTTGCAGGAGGCGCATGGAGGAGGATTAATGGGACACTTTGGCGTCAAGAAGACGGAGGATATACTTGCTACACATTTCTTTTGGCCAAAGATGAGACGGGATGTTGAGCGTTTTGTTGCTCGCTGCACTACATGTCAAAGAGCTAAGTCACGACTCAATCCTCATGGTTTATATATGCCTTTGCCTGTATAGTGTTCCTTGGGAGGATATATCTATGGACTTTGTTTTAGGTTTACCTCGAACAAAGAAGGGGAGGGATAGCATATTTGTTGTCGTGGATAGGTTCTCGAAAATGGCACACTTTATACCATGTCATAAAAGCGATGATGCTGTTAATGTTGCTGATTTGTTCTTTCGTGAAATTATTCGCTTACATGGTGTGCCAAATACTATTGTTTCAGATCGTGATACTAAATTTCTTAGCCACTTTTGGAGATGTTTATGGGCTAAGTTGGGGACTAAGCTGCTTTTTAGTACTACTTGTCACCCCCAAACTGATGGACAAACTGAAGTAGTCAATAGAACATTGTCTACTATGCTTAGGGCTGTTTTGAAGAATAACAAGAAAATGTGGGAAGAATGCTTGCCTCATATTGAATTTGCTTATAATCGTTCATTGCATTCTACTACTAAGATGTGCCCTTTTGAAATTGTGTATGGTTTCCTACCTCGTGCACCTATTGATTTGTTGCCTCTTCCATCTTCGGAGAAGGTTAATTTTGATGCTAAAGAACGTTCTGAATTGATTTTAAAAATGCATGAGTTAACTAAGGAAAACATTGAGCGTATGAATGCTAAATATAAACTTGCTGGAGATAAGGGTAGAAAACATGTTGTGTTTGCACCTGGAGATCTTGTTTGGTTACATTTGCGTAAAGATAGATTTCCTAATCTGCGCAAATCAAAGCTAATGCCACGTGCTGATGGTCCTTTTAAGGTTTTAGAGAAAATAAATGATAATGCATATAAACTTGAGCTACTGCAGATTTTGGGGTTAGTCCCACTTTTAATATTGCAGATTTGAAGCCTTATTTGGGTGAGGAAGATGAGCTTTCGTCGAGGACGACTTCATTTCAAGAAGGGGAGGATGATGAGGACATCAATACCATTGTTACACCCACAGCCCACTGGTTACATACTGGACCAATTACTAGAGCTCGCGCACGCCAATTAATTACGGGTACTTTCGTTTCTTGGTAATGATTCTAATGTTCATGAGATTATGATGCTGCCTAAATTGGATACATTTGTTTTGCTTTCAAATGAAGGGCCTAGCTTGGGAGAAGGAAACATTGGAGCAAGAACACGCATGAAGTTGATGGCATGCGCAAGGGGATCAAGAACGGAGTTACAATTGATGATTTCAGGACTTTGAAGCCACCATAAGGAGTGCATGAAGCCTTGGACGAAATATACAAGATGCCACTTCATAAATTCGTCCATAGTTTCTAGGTGCTGCGTCACCTTATTAATGGGCCAGGCCCATGTAATTTCGAAATACTTAAGTATAGGCTATTTTTAGAGTCCGTATGTGTGGGGAAACAAGAGTTAGGGTTGGTTTCGGACCCCACCCTCAAGGGCCACGAAATTCCCCTCTCTTCCTCCATATATACAGCCCTTAGGGCGTCGTTTAGACTTTGGGTTTTGTTTAGATTAAAAGTTCGCCATAGCTGCAACTTCGCGTACTTCGTTTGTGTCCAACGACCAGACCAAGACGTCACAGAACCCCACCTTGATCAATAAAGCTTTCATCTTATATTCGCAATATCCAGATTGCAATCTCAGTTTCTTGCTTGTTCTTCGTTTGCTCGCAGGAAACAGGCCCTCGTGGTCAGGTTGATCGTGCTCCGGCGTGGTCAATAACCCCTCGGAAGTTGGTTTAGCGATTGCTAAGGCGCGACGTCTCGCACGTTCGTAGTCGGATCGTCAAGGTCGACTCCCACAGAAAACGATAGCCACCATCTCATCGAAACATCGGGACACCTTTGCCTCTATCAGGAGAAGTAATCAACAAAGAAAGGGTATCGATTTGGGCCATCCTTGGCAAATGCGGCAGGGATGATACGCGTGGCAGGCTGCCCCGACGTCTCCCTTCCCCACAGGGGCCTGAACATGTCCCTGAGGATGAGCACGTCGACCATCGAGGTGAAGAGGGCGCGCTACGTTCGAAGCTCCACCAACTCGCTCTCCGGCGCCTCCTTCCCTCCATCGTCTTTGGCTGCTCCCTTGCCCTTGTTGGTCTTGGGGCCACCACGGCGGCTGGGAGGGGATGTGGGGTCAAGGACGATGGGGGAACGGCAGCGGCGAGCAGAGGCGAGGGCTTCGATTTGTGCTTGAGGAAGAAGAGGGTAACGGCGGTTCCGAGATTGGAAAGGCGCAGAGGGTAAATGAGCAGCGCCCCTACAGTTTTCCCTTTTTTATAGGGAAGACGCGGGCCGCCTCTTTACTATTCACTGTGGGGTGATGCAAGCATGCTGCGGTCATTCCATGCACGGCCCCCACATCGCGCACTCAATGCGGGTCGTGGGGAAGTGCAACTGGTGAAGGAGTTACCGCAGTAAAAACTCTGCCACGCGTACCCGCACACCGTTTTGGGCCTGGCCCAACAACGCCATGCGCTTATATGTGGATCAGGCCCGGGGGCTCCCGTCGGTGTACAAAAGTAGGGGCCCTTCTGTACCCCTTTACATGTGCACGGGCAGTCGTAGCCACACCTGCGGGCAGGCTCGGCAGGGTAGAGGGAGCAAAGATACAAGGCTGCCGAGGCAGCACTCAAGCCAGAAGCATGAAGAGCGAAGAGACAAGATGGGCTTCCCCCGACAAGGGCCCTTGCAGAGATGCCCTACATGGCCCCGGCAAGAGCCCTGCCGGGGAAACTTGCCCAACACCAGCAAGACCGCCACCCTTGAGCCTGAGAGTCATGACACTGTCGACAACGTCAAGACCGAGGCTCGGGAGCGCCTGCATGGTGGCATGCAGATCTTTGTGGAAACCAAAGGCCTACATGCCTAGGTGAGCACCAGAAGATGAAGACCCCCGGAAAGATCCTTGTTGGGGACGCCCCTGAGGCCCTGGCCAGGGACGCCCACGAGATCCTAGCAAGGGCCTTGCCGGGGGCGTCTACAGAGCCAAAGCCAGGCTCGCACTTACCAAAGCTTTGTTGCCCCGCGCCCGTTCTAACGTGGCGACCAGCCTACCAACTACGTACACACTTGTGTGACAGCATGCAACTTCTAGGCCAACCAGCCAAGCACCTGCGTGGTGGCATGCATATCTTCGTGAAGACTCTGCCACTGCACCAGTTCAGCAGCCAGCCAGCCAGCGTGGCATTGCATGCCTCGTCACCTTGGATGCGCGTCGAAGCAAGGCGAAGCGGCGATGGACGGGATGGGCCTCTTTACCATCACCGATAAAGCAAGAGGACACATAGGCAGCGCATTAAATGCATTTGTCCTAGGATGTCAGGAGATAAACTTGTAAATTGTACATACTTTCCACCTCATGTGTGCCACTGTGGAAACCCCTTTGACATATAAAAGGAGGCCCAAGGCATACCGAGGAAGGATTAGGACTTTTTGGACGGGGCATGCACCGCAGCTAGTTCAAGAACTCAAGAACACTAAATACACACAAGGAAGGACTAGGGTTTTACGCATCGCTTGTGGCCTGAACCTGGGTAAAAATCCCACCGAATTGATCTTCTAAACCCGCTCTTTGCGCAGCCCCACACCTCGCAACCGTAGAAGGGATTCCGTCGTGGGATCCCATAGGTGTTGTTCCAGAATCTCGACATAGTTTCACATACCAGCAGAAGAAAAAGTTTTTCTATGATTTAAGACATTACTTTTGGGATGACCCACACCTTTATAAAGAAGGAGTAGATGGTGTGATTAGATGTTGTGTACCTGAGCATGAACAAGAACAGATCCTACGCAAGTGCCACTCCGAGTCTTACGGAGGACACCATGCTAGAGATAGAACTGCACACAAGGTATTGCAATCTGGTTTTTATTGGCCTACTCTCTTTAAGGATGCTCGTAAGTTTGTCTTGTGTTGTGATTAATGCCAGAGAATTGGCAATATTAGTAGACGTCAAGAAATGCCTATGAATTATTCACTTGTTATTGAACCATTTGATGTTTGGGGCTTTGATTATATGGGACCTTTTCCTTCCTCTAATGGGTATACACATATTTTAGTTGTTGTTGATTACGTTACTAAGTGGGTACAAGCTATTCCAACCAGTAATGATGGTCATAACACTTCTATTAAGATGCTTAAAGAAGTTATTTTTCCACAGTTTGGAGTCCCTAGATATTTAATGACTGATGGTGGTTCACATTTTATTCACGGTGCTTTTCGTAAAATGCTTGCTAAATATGATGTTAATCATAGAATTGCATCTCCTTATCACCCAGTCTAATGGTCATGTAGAATTGAGCAATAGAGAACTCAAAAAAATCCTATGGGTATGTCTCCGTATAAAATGGTTTATGGAAAAGCATGTCACTTACCTCTCGAACTAGAACATAAGGCATATTGGACCATTAAAGAGCTCAATTATGATTTCAAACTTGCCGGTGTGAAGAGGTTATTTGACATTAGCTCACTTGATGAATGGAGAACCCAAGCCTATGAGAATGCTAAGTTGTTTGAAGAAAAGGTTAAAAGATGGCATGACAAAAGGATACTAAAGCGTGAGTTTAATGTAGGTGATCATGTTTTGCTATACAACTCTCGTTTAAGATTTTTTGCAGGAAAACTTCTCTCTAAATGGGAAGGCCCTTACATTATCGAGGAGGTCTATCGTTCCGGTGCCATCAACAAAGGCTACAAATCCGAAGGTGGTAAACGGTCAAAGAATCAAACATTATATCTCAGGTACTCCCATAAATGTTGAGACAAATATTATTAATACCATAACACTGAATGAGTACATAAGGGATACTTTCCAGAACGTTTCAGACTCGAAAAGGAAAAGGTATGTGGTACGGTAAGTAAACCGACTACAAAATGTTTCCAATGGTAATTTTCTCCGTTTTGGAATATTTAAAAAATAAGGAAAAATTTAAAGTAGTCTGAAAGATGCATGAGGAGACCATGATACGTCTCCAACATATCTATAATTTTTGATTGTTCCATGCTATTATATTATCCACCTTGGATGTTTTATATGCATTATGCTATTTTATATGATTTTTGGGACTAACCTATTAACCCAGAGCCTAGTGCCAGTTTCTGTTTTTTCCTTGTTTTAGAATATCGCGGAAAAGGAAAATCAAAAGTAGTCCTATTGACCTGAAACTTCACGGAACTTATTTTTGGATCAGAAGAAGCCCAGAAGACTTGGAGTCCATGTAAGGGAAGCTTCGAGAAGGCAACGAGGTAGGGGGCGCGCCCTCCACCCTCGTGGCTCCCCTGGCGTACTTCTTCCGCCTATATATCTCCATATACCCTAACACGACCGGGGAGAACAATAGATCGGGAGTTCCGCCGCCAGAAGCCTCCGTAGCCACCGAAAGCCAATCTAGACCCGTTCCGGCACCCTGCCGGAGGGGGAATCCCTCTCCAGTGGCCATCTTCATCATCCCGGTGCTCTCCATGACGAGGAGGGAGTATTTCTCCCTCGGGGATGAGGGTATGTACCAGTAGGTATGTGTTTGATCTCTCTCTCTCTCTCGTGTTCTTGAGATGATACGATCTTGATGTATCGCGAGCTTTGCTATTATATTTGGATCCTATGATGTTTCTTCCCCCCTCTACTCTCCTGTAATGGATTGAGTTTTCCCTTTGAAGTTATCTTATCGGATTGAGTCTTTAAAGATTTGAGAACACTTGATGTATGTCTTGCCGTGCGTATCTGTGGTGACAATGGGATATCATGTGATTCACTTGATGTATGTTTTGGTGACCAACTTGCGGGTTCCGCCCATGAACCTATGCATAAGGGTTGGCACACGTTTTTGTCGTGATTCTCTGGTAGAAACTTTGGGGCACTCTTTGAGTTTCTATGTGTTGGTTGAATAGATGAATCTGAGATTGTGTGATGCATATCGTATAATCATACCCACGGATACTTGAGGTGACATTGGAGTATCTAGGTGACATTAGGGTTTTGGTTGATTTGTGTCTTAAGGTGTTATTCTAGTACGAACTCTAGGGCTGTTTGTGACACTTATAGGAATAGCCCAACGGATTGATTGGAAAGAATAACTTTGAGGTGGTTTCGTACCCTACCATAATATCTTCGTTTCGTACCCTACAAATAGAGGATGAAGAGAATACTAACGAAAGGGAAGAGACTTCCCAATACCCTTCTATTATTTCTTATGATGAATCAGGTAACGAGGAGGAGCCTCCTATTCAACCAATCTCATTAATAAGGAGCTCCCAAAAGAGGATTGAACCCACACATGATGTGGTGAAGAAGAAGAAAAGAAAAAGGAAGAGAGGTAAAAAGAAATCTCTCCCAAATAATGCTGCTCATATTACTATTATGCCTCATGAAAATATAATTGTGGAAGATAATGATACTTCTTATGATCTTGAAAATCTTTTTGGCACTTGCTTGGAAGAATATGATAATTGCTATACTATTGGTGCTATCCATACTATTAATGATGAGAGTGATTATGCTTATGATATAAAAAGGCCCAAGCTTGGGGATGCTATGTTTGATGAAGATGATGTTTTGAGAATATATTTGCTGCAATTAATGTTAGTCCCAAGCTTGGGGAAGCTATGATTAATGAAGATGATATTTTTAGTCTCCCAAGTTTTGATATGCAAATTTATAATGATGATAGCATGCCTCCTACTTAGGATGATTATTGTGATGATACATATGCTATAAAAAGTAGTGATGATTATATTTATAAAACTTGTCATGATTATGATTCCCCTTTTTCTTAACATTACTCTTTTAATATGGAAACAATTTATAGTATTCGAGTTTCTTATGATACTCCCACTATTCCGAATGAGAAGAATTTTGCTTATGAGTAATAAAAATTATATGCTTGTAGATCATGAAAAGAATGCTTTAGGTGCTGGTTATATTGTTGAATTCATTCATGATGCTACTGAAAATTATTATGAGGGAGGAATATATGCTTGTAGGAATTACAATAATATCAAGTTTCCTCTCCATGTGCTTAAAGTTTTGAAGTTATGCTTGTTTTACCTTCCTATGCAAGTTGATTCTTGTTCCCATAAGTTGTTTGCTCACAAAATCCCTATGCATAGGAAGTGGGTTAGGCTTAAATGTTCTAGTCATATTCTTCATGATGCTCTCTTTATGTTTCAATTCTTATCTTTTATGTGAGCATCATTGAAATCATCATGCCTAGCTAGGGGCGTTAAACGTTAACGCTTGTTGGGAGGAAACCCAACTTTATTTTTGTTCCTTGCTTTTTGTTCCTGTTTAGTAATAAATAATTCATCTAGCCTCTATTTAGATGTGGTTTTATGTGTTTAATTAGTGTTTGTGCCAAGTAGAACCGTTGGGAAGACTTGGGGAAAGTCTTGTTGATCTTGCTATAAAAAACAGAAACTTTAGCGCTCACGAGAATTGCTGCCATTTTTATTTGGGGAGTGCTATTTAGTTAATTCTTTTGCATATCATTAATAGATAAATTCCTCAGGTCCAGAAATTATTTGAGAATTTTATGAGTTCCAGAAGTATACGTTTGATTCAGATTACTACAGACTGTTCTGTTTTTGACAGATTCTGTTTTCATCGTGTTGTTTGCTTATTTTGATGAATCTATGAGTAGTATCAGAGGGTATGAACCATAGAGAAGTTGGAATACAGTAGATATTACACCAATATGAATTTATAATGAGTTCATTACAGTACATTATGATGGTCATTTGCTTTCTTATACTAACGGAGCTTACGAGTTTTCTGTTAAGTTTTGTCTTGTGAAGTTTTCAAGTTTTGGGTAAAGATTCGATGGATTATGGAATAAGGAGTGGCAAGAGCCTAAGCTTGGGGATGCCCAAGGCACCCCAAGGAAATATTCAAGGACAACCAAAAGCCTAAGCTTGGGGATGCCCCGGAAGGCATCCCCTCTTTCGGCTACTTCCATCGGTAACTTTACTTGGAGCTATATTTTTATTCACCACATGATATGTGTTTTGCTTGGAGCGTCAATTTATTTTGTTAGGATTTGCTTGATGTTATTTAGAACAATGTTTTGCATCTTTTATTCCAATAAAAGTGGCATTGATAGTCTTTACTATGCCTATGTTACAAGTCTTCATGTTGCTGTTTGAAAACAGAAAGTTTACCGCTGTTGCAATAATTCCCTAGAAAAGTCAGAATGTGATAAAATGTTGAAACCTTTTGCGTATTAAGATCTGATAAATTTACTACAGTGGGGATTTTCTTTCATAATTTTTGGAGTTAGGGAAGTATGGATCTTGCTGCACTCTTTACAGACTATCCTGTTTAGGCAGATTGCTGTTATGTTTGCATTGTTTGCATATGTTTGCTTCTTTAATGATTCTATTTGAGGATAGGACTATTAAATGCAGAGGCATTTATTATGCAATGTTGAATAATAATTTTAGTGATTTGCTACAGTAGAGTATGATAAGGTTTTGGCAATGGTTTATACTAACTTATCTCACGAGTCCTTGTTGAGTTTTGTGTGGATGAAGCTTTTGAGATTTAGGGAGACCGTGATATGAGAGGAATTAAGGAGACACAAAATCTCAAGCTTGGGGATGCCCAAGGCATCCCAAGATAATATTTCAAGAAGTCTCAAGCTTCTAAGCTTGGGGATGCCCCGACTGGCATCCCACCTTTCTTCTTCAACAACTATCGGTTAGTTTCGGTTGATCCTAAGTTTTTGCTTCTTCACATGATGTTTTATATTCTTAGAATGTCATTTTCTTTTGCTTTGCTTGCTGTTTGAATAAAATACCAAGATCTTAAATTATTAAATGTTAGAGAGTCTTCACATAGTTGCATAATTATTCGACTACTCATTGATCTTCACTTATATCTTCCGGAGTAGTTTGTCATTTGCTCTAGTGTTTCACTTATATCTTTTTAGAGCACTGTGGTGGATTTATTTTGTAGAAATAGATGAACTCTCATGCTTCACTTATATCATTTTGAGAGTCTTTAGAACAGCACGGTAGTTTGCTTTGGTTATGAATTTAGTCTGAATATGATGGCCATCCAAGAGGGATATAATAAAAACTTTCATATAAAGTGCATTGAATACTATGAGAAGTTTGATACTTGATAATTGTTTTGAGATATGAAGGTGGTGATATTAGAGCCATGCTAGTTGAGTAGTTGTGAATTTGAGAGATACTTGTGTTAAAGTTTGTGATTCCCGTAGCATGCACATATGGTGAACCATTATGTGATGAAGTCGGAGCATGATTTATTTATTGACTGTCTTCCTTATGAGTGGCAGTCGGGGACGAGCGATGGTCTTTTCCTACCAATCTATCCCCCTAGGAGCATGCGCATAGTACTTCGTTTCGATAACTAATAGATTTTTGCAATAAGTATGTGAGTTCTATATGACTAATGTTGAGTCCATGGATTATACGCACTCTCACCCTTCCACCATTGCTAGCCTCTCTAATACCGCGCACCTTTCGCCGGTATCATACACCCACCATATCCTTCCTAAAAACAAACACCATACCTACCTATTATGGCATTTCCATAGCCATTCCGAGATATATTGCCTTGCAACTTTCCACCGTTTCGTTTATTATGGTACGCTCCATCATTGTCATATTGCTATGCATGATCATGTAGTTGACATCGTATTTGTGGCAAAGCCACCATTCATAATTCTTTCATACATGTCACTCATGCATCATTGCACATCCCGGTACACCGCCGGAGGCATTCATATAGAGTCATATCTTGTTCTAAGTATCGAGTTGTAATTCTTGAGTTGTAAGTAAATAAAAGTGTGATGATCATCAATATTGGAGCATTGTCCCAGTGAGGAAAGGATGATGGAGACTATGATTCCCCCACAAGTCGGGATGAGACTCCGGATGAAAATAAAAAAATAAAAGAGGCCAAAGAAGCCCAAATAAAAAAAGAGAAAAGAGGCCATAAAAAAGAGAAAAGGCCCAAATAAAAAATAAAAAAATAAACGAGAGAAAAAGAGAGAAGGGGCAATGCTACTATCCCTTTACCACACTTGTGCTTCAAAGTAGCACCATGATCTTCGTGATAGAGAGTCTCCTATGTTGTCACTTTCATATACTAGTGGGAATATTTCATTATAGAACTTGGCTTGTATATTCCAATGATGGGCTTCCTCAAAATGCCCTAGGTCTTCGTGAGCAAGTAAGTTGGATGCACACCCACTAGTTTCTTTTGTTGAGCTTTCATACATTTATAGCTCTAGTGCATCCGTTGCATGGCAATCCCTACTCACTCACATTGATATCTATTGATGGGCATCTCCATAGCCCGTTGATACGCCTAGTTGATGTGAGACTATCTTCTCCTTTTTGTCTTTTCCACAAGCACCATTCTATTCCACCTATAGTGCTATGTCCATGGCTCACGCTCATGTATTGCGTGAAGATTGAAAAAGTTTGAGAACATCAAAAGTATGAAACAATTGCTTGGCTTGTCATCGGGGTTGTGCATGATTTAAATATTTTATGTGGTGAAGATGGAGCATAGCCAGACTATATGATTTTGTAGGGATAGCTTTCTTTGGCCATGTTATTTTGAGAAGACATGATAGCTTTGTTAGTATGCTTGAAGTATTATTATTTTTATGTCAATATTAAACTTTTGTCTTGAATCTTATGGATATGAATATTCTTGCCACAATAAAGAGAACTACATGGATAAATATGTTAGGTAGCATTCCACATCCAAAATTCTGTTTTTATCATTTACCTACTCGAGGACGAGAAGGAATTAAGCTTGGGGATGCTGATACGTCTCCAACGTATCTATAATTTTTGATTGTTCCATGCTATTATATTATCAACCTTGGATGTTTTATATGCATTTATATGCTATTTATATGATTTTTGGGACTAACCTATTAACCCAGAGCCCAGTGCCAGTTTCTGTTTTTCCTTGTTTTAGAATATCGCAGAAAAGGAAAATCAAACGGAGTCCAATTGACCTGAAACTTTACGGAACTTATTTTTGGATCTGAAGAAGCCCACAAGACTTGGAGTCCACGTAAGGGAAGCTTTGAGAAGGCCACGAGGTAGGGGGGGCGCCCACCCCCTTGGGCGCGCCCTTCACCCTTGTGGGCCCTTCGTGGCTCCCCTGACGTACTTCTTCCGCCTATATATCTCCATATACCCTAAAACGATTGGGGAGAACAATAGATCGGGAGTTCCGCCGCCAGAAGCCTCCGTAGCCACCGAAAGCCAATCTAGACCCGTTCCGGCACCCTGCCGGAGGGGGAATACCTCTCCAGTGGCCATCTTCATCATCCCGGTGCTCTCCACAAGGAGGAGGGAGTAGTTCTCGCTCGGGGCTGAGGGTATGTACCAGTAGCTATTTATTTGATCTCTCTCTCTCTCTCGTGTTCTTGAGATGATACGATCTTGATGTATCGCGAGATTTGCTATTATATTTGGATCCTATGATGTTTCTTCCCCCCTCTACTCTCTTGTAATGGATTGAGTTTTCCCTTTAAAGTTATCTTATCGGATTGAGTCTTTTAAGATTTGAGAACACTTGATGTATGTCTTGCCGTGCGTATCTGTGGTAACAATGGGATATCACGTGATTCACTTGCTGTATGTTTTGGTGACCAACTTGCGGGTTCCACCCATGAACCAATGCATAGGGGTTGGCACACGTTTTTGTCGTGATTCTCCGGTAGAAACTTTGGGGCACTCTTTGAGGTTCTATGTGTTGGTTGAATAGATGAATCTGAGATTGTGTGATGCATATCGTATAATCATACCCACGGATACTTGAGGTGACATTGGAGTATCTAGGTGACATTAGGGTTTTGGTTGATTTGTGTCTTAAGGTGTTATTCTAGTACGAACTCTAGGGCTGTTTGTGACACTTATAGGAATAGCCCAACGGATTGATTGGAAAGAATAACTTTGAGGTGGTTTCGTACCCTACCATAATATCTTCGTTCGTTCTCCGCTATTAGTGACTTTGGAGTGACTAATGTGTGGCATAAATGCATTTGTCCTAGGATGTCAGGAGATAAACTTGTAAATTGTACATACTTTCCACCTCATGTGTGCCACTGTGGCAACCCCTTTGACATATAAAAGGAGGCCCAAGGCATACCAAGGAAGCATTCGGACTTTTTGTCGTTGAAGGCATACTATTGTTGAAGAAATCGGAGAAAGGGGGGCAGAGCCTGCAGGAGATGATGAGGACATCAATACCATTGTTACACCCACAGCCCCTACTGTTACATATACTGGACCAATTACTAGAGCTCGCGCACGCCAATTAAATTACCAGGTACTTTCGTTTCTTGGTAATGATTCTAATGTTCATGAGATTATGATGCTGCCTAAATTGGATACATTTGTTTTGCTTTCAAATGAAGGGCCTAGCTTGGAGAAGGATGAACATTGGAGCAAGAACACGCATGAAGTTGATGGCATGCGCAAGGGGATCAAGAACGGAGTTACAAGTGATGATTTCAGGACTTTGAAGCCGCCATAAGGAGTGCATGAAGCCATGGACGAAATATACAAGATGCCACTTCATAATATTCGTCCATAGGCTATTCTAGGTGCTGCGTCACCTTATTAATGGGCCAGGCCCATGTAATTTCGAAATACTTAAGTATAGGCTATTTTTAGAGTCCGTATGTGTGGGGAAACAAGAGTTAGGGTTGGTTTCGGACCCCACCCTCAAGGGCCACGAAATTCCCCTCTCTTCCTCCATATATACAGCCCTTAGGGCGTCGTTTAGACTTTGGGTTTTGTTTAGATTAAAAAGTTCGCCATAGCTGCAACTTCGCGTACTTCGTTTGTGTCCAACGACCAGACCAAGACGTCACAGAACCCCACCTTGATCAATAAAGCTTTCATCTTATATTCGCAATATCCAGATTGCAATCTCAGTTTCTTGCTTGTTCTTCGTTTGCTCGCAGGAAACAGGCCCTCGTGGTCAGGTTGATCGTGCTCCGGCGTGGTCAATAACCCCTCGGAAGTTGGTTTAGCGATTGCTAAGGCGCGACGTCTCGCACGTTCGTAGTCGGATCGTCAAGGTCGACTCCCACAGAAAACGATAGCCACCATCTCATCGAAACATCGGGACACCTTTGCCTCTATCAAGTGGTATCAAATTTCCAGGTTGCTCGGTGAGATTTTACAGTTTTTCGTAGATTAGATCGAGTCTGTTCTTCATACCTACAGTCCACGAAAAAGCCACACAAAAAAAATTAGGGTTAGTTCATCATATCCGAACCAATCTGAGCCTTTGCATAATCTTTTTAGGGTTTTTGCTTTGTTGAATTTGCGGTTGCATCGTCGTGTCAAGTTGCTGGTCTTAGAGTCTAGTCTTTTAGAGTTTCGAGTTCTGGTCATAAGTTGTCACGCCGCCGCCGCACCATCATCATCGCCCATCTACCACTTTTTGCTTATCCGCCACCGCTCTGAATCCATATCCATATACCACTACCAATCCGTATCCATATACCACCACCAATCTGTATCCATATACCACAACCGCTACCATTATACCACCACCGCTGCCATATACCACAACCATATATCCACACCAATCCGAGTTCTTCTCAATATTAGGTTTGTTCTTGAGATCAATCTCAATTCCGATTCGTGTTTCCTTGCCTGCGTAGGTCTCGGAAAAAAAAAGAGTCTGGAGACCCCCGGGCAGTTTTTAGGCCAAAATTTTCACGGGCAAAAATTTTTTCCCTATCCTATTTTTAGGCTTTTCTGAGTCTTTTGAGCCACGTGCCATCATAGTGATTTTTTGTCGCACTTTTTTTCGTCGTCGCTGCCCTGATTTCCGAAAAAAAAGTGAAAAAAAAAATTTCGTGCCCATCCTATCAGTTTGACGAGGGAAGAGTTTTGAGACACTCGCCATTATAGTAATTTTTCGCAAAAAAAAAGAGGAGCAAAAAAAAGAGGAGCGCAAAAAAAAGAGCGAAAAAAAAAGTTCCAGAGTGTGCTTTTCCCTTATTTACGTGCAGCGCCGTGATTTGTTAGTGTTCTAGGCTCGCGTCTCTAGCACGGTCTAGCCTAGGACCAGCACAGTACCGTCGTTGAGCGTTTATTCAACTTTGCATCTCTGAATTGATTATTGCTGACCCTTTTTGCTACCATACTATAAGCCTTCAGCTCCACATACTCTACGTCGTGCGTTGACTCTCCCTGGCAATCGCTCTATCCAAGCTTTTGAGAGTTTTGACTACAACGGTTGCCGATCACCCGCCTGCTGCTGGGTAAGAACTGGTAAGAATTTGAGATTTGCTTGAACGGATTTGTGACACCGCCACCACACTCTTGTTAGTATTCTGTTAGGATCATATTTTTGTGTGTTTTCTATTGTTGCTAACCATGGCAGGAATCACAAGCCGACGAGACTGACTGGGAGAACATGACGAATCAGGAGTTTTGCATGATAAATTTCAGCAAATGATGAATGGACAGGTGCAGGATGTGCTAAACAGATTTGAAGAGGCCATGGAGAAGATAGATGACATGGAGAAGACGTTCGAAACAAAGCTCGATAACAGGTTTATGAATTGCTCGCGCGTCTTCCACCACCACCACCGCTGCCCTACTGCACCTCTACAACAACAACAACGAGGACTACCTACACATCGTGAAAACAGCCCTCCGCGAGCGAGCCCTCCCTCTGCACCTGGCCAAACTGTTGGTGCTGCTGTTGCTACTTTCTGTGGCTCTGCTGCTGATGCGGAGGAGGATGATTTTGCTGGCGATTACGAGGATGAGGTTGATCAAAATCAGAACTACGTGCCACCACCAGCCAGCCAACCATCAGGTCGTCCAACATGCAAATAATGGCAATGGGTAGGGCTCACCCTCCAGGTACGAGAATCATGACCATCTCCCTAAACTAAAATTGAATATTCCACCATTTGAGGGTAGATATGTTCCTGATATATATCTACTTGGGAGTTAGAAACTGAACAACGATTTACATGTTTACAATATCCCGAGGAGAGACGTGTTCCTGCTGCTGTTTGTGCATTCACTAGTTTTGCATGTGTTTGGTGGTCTGAGCATTGTAGATTATATCCCATTCCTGCTACTTGGGCTGCTTTGAAAACTGCTATGCGTACTCGTTGGGTTCCACCATATTATCAACGTGAATTACTTCAAAAATTGCAGCGCTTAAGACAGGGAAAAAATTCTGTAGAAGAATATTATCAGGAATTACAAACTGGCATGATTAGATGTGGTATTGTTGAGGAGAATGAAGCTATGCTTGCACGTTTTATGGGTGGATTAAATAGAGAGATTCAGACGATTCTAGAGTATAAGGAGTATACTAATATCACTCGTTTATTCCCATTGCTTGTAAAGCTGAACGTGAAGTGCAGGATCGACAGGCATTGGCGCGAACTAACTTTTCTGCAGGTCGACCTTCTTCATGGACACCACGTGCATCATCTACTTCCACACGTTCTGCTTCACCCGGCGCCTCCGTCGGCTTGCCACCTCCAACCGTGATACAATAAAGCAGGCACAATCACCACTATCTGCCAAGAGCACCTTCTGGGCCTGCAAAGAGCTCTTCTTCATTCCATGGCATCAACAGGGCAAACACATGATATTATTTGTCGACGTTGCAAGGGTGGAGGGTCATTATGCGAGAGAATGCCCATCTAAGCGTGTGATGATTGTTACTGAGGATGGTGGGTATGAGTCCGCTAGTGACTATGATGAGGAGACTTTGGCTCTTATTACACGTGAAGAACACGGTGGAGACGATTCTGATCATGAGACGCAATACATGGCTCCTGAAGATGCTGACAGGTATGAATGTTTAGTTGGCTCAACGTGTTTTGAGTGTGCAGTTACACAAGCTGAAGCAAAATCAGAGGCATAATTTGTTCATACAAAGGGAGTTGTGAAGGAAACGTTCTGTTCGCGTGATCATAGATGGAGGGAGTTGCAACAACTTGGCTAGCATCGAGATGGTGGAGAAGCTATCTCTCACCACAAGACCACATCCACATCCTTACTACATCCAATGGTTTCAACAACAGCGGCAATTAAGGTAACACGTACTGTTCGTGTGCATTTTAGTATCTCTACATATGTTGATTATGTTGAATTGTGATGTGGTACCGATTGCCAAGATGTTCCTTATTACTTGGTAGACCATGGCAATTTGATAAAATTCTATCACCCATGGTAGAAACAAATCAGTATACTCTTGTTCATAAGGATAAAATATTACTTTGCTTCCTATGACTCCTGATTCCATTTTGAAAGATGATATTAATAGAGCTAATAAAGCAAAACAGGAGAAAACTAAGAGTGAAAATCAGATTGTGGCAAAAGAATTTGAGCAACAAATGCAGCCTAATAATAATAAACAATCTAGTGTTGTTTCTGAAATTAAATTGAAAAGTGCATGTTTACTTGCCACCAAATCTGATATTGATGATCTAGATTTTAGCAAATCTGTTTGCTATGCTTTTGTGTGCAAAGAGGCCATTATGATAGAGGCGAGGGTCCCGATCTTTCGATGAGATGATAACTATCGATTTGGTGGAGACGACTTTGACGATCCGACTACAAACGTGCACGACGTTGCGCCTTAGCAATCGCTAAACCAATCTCCTGAGGTTACTGACGATGCTGGAAGCACGGTCAGCCTGACCACGAAGGTCTATTCCTGCAAGCAATCGAAGAACGAGCAAGAATATGATAAAGCAATCTGAATATTGCAAATAAATATGAAGTATTGATAATGGTGGGGATCCGGAAGCGGTCTTGGTCTGGTCGTTGGACACAAACGAAGTACACGAAGTTGCAATGGCTAACTTTTAACTAAACAAATCCCAAGGAAAAAGCTACTAGATGGATCTACTTATATAGGAGCAAGGGGTGGCGGCCAAGGAGGTGGGAGGACGTCCCAAGGCAGCCTAAAACTAACCCTAGGTCGTACAAGGCTCGTGGGCCCAAGTGGAGGTGATGCAACACCTTTGGGCTTGTAGTTTGACTCGGATTCTGCTGCAACGTCAGATTGTTTTGTCCGTAACTCAACGCTCCGGACGAATTTGAAGGTGAATCCAATTGGGTTGGAAAGAGCACGAAATCTAGTTTCCAACAAAAAAAGAATCACCCAATTCGGAGTCCGTATGAAAAAGTTGTTGGCGTTTTGAGTCAGGTATGTCTGTGCAGTCCGAATCTGAATCCAGAACGTGAGAGACTTGGACTCTATCTTCTCTTGGCCCAAAAGTGACGTGAGAGGACTTTTTGAACACAACCTAAACTTATCCTTTTCCCTTATCTTCATATGTGGATTGTACAAATGTCCCATACACTTGCAATTAGACAAAACACAAAAGTGTGTGAAGTATTTTTGTTCTGGATAACATAAATAGATTATTGAATAGTTTGCATTAGAAATCACCTGACAAATATGCATGTATGCAATATTTTTGGTCGTATCCAAGGTATTCATGTCCTCATCATCCTCCCCTTTTTGAAAACAAAGCCGTCCTCGGTGTTGCTTAATCTGAAATGTGGGTAACAAAAGAGACAAGGTGTACATGTTGTATATGTATATGTCATCTAGTTTAACTTCCCTTGATTTTTGCACGTATGACACATGTATACATGAGTAACTTTCATAGTTCATAAAAACTAAAGCCAAAAAATTATCACAAGAAGTAGAAGGCATGAAAATATTAGAACTCAGTTTGCACATATAAGTGAAGCTCTTATTCATTTCAAAAGATTCGCAATGTTCATCCTTAAACCATCCCAACTTTGGTGAATAAACCTTACTTGCATCAAATTTACATGCTACAACATGCTTAAATAAGCAAACATGCAATAAGTCATTGGACACAGAATCATCACCAAGATTGGAGGCCATATCAAAATGATTAAACATTAGTTCTTTTGCATCAACAGTTAATTCAATGGGTGCACTCAAAATTGTTGATATTTCAGTTGTTTGATCACTCTCTAAAATAGGTGGTGTGCTCAAATCAACAGGTAACTCAATACATGACGCATTCAAGTTAACTAGGCATGCATCTTTCTCATGTGAAGTTATATCATCAATATCTTTACTGTTACCTTGTGGCAAAGATGTAGCTGATGTAGGTACGGACGTTGACAATGTACCATACCCTTGAGATGATGCCGCGCTCATAATCCGAGGTGCAATGATGGAGGAACCCACCGGCGGTGGTGAGCATGAACTGGAATAGTAGTTGTTGTAGTCACCTAACGCATCCTCCTGTATCTGTCTCTCAAAGGTACAAGCACGGACATACATACCAGTAATGCAACGAGGAATATACTGAAATCTTGCCTGAATATCATGGTTCAAACCACCAAAAAATCTATTCATTGTATCATTCTCAGATTCTTCTATGTCATAATGATGCATATAAGATTTGAACTCTTGGTAGTAAGCATGAACAGTGTTGTTGCCTTGTTTAAATTGTTCAAATTTGCGAAGCAATTCACGACGATAATAAGGAGGGAAAAATTGTTGTCTCATTACAGCTTTCAAAACTTTCCAAGTTGTGGGTTGGTTATTAATGTTTTTCTTACAATGTACACTCCACCAAACAGAAGCAAAATCAGTAAATGCTCTAGTGGCTGCTCGCACTCGCTCAAGTTCAGAAAAGTCATGGTGACTAAAAACTTGTTCTACTTCAAGCTCCCAAGCTAGATAAGTAGTAGGATTAAATCTACCCTCAAATGACGGTAAAAAGATAACCCGACCATGTGCTTGTGTGTGTTGTCCCAACTCTCGTGAGGGTGAAGATGTGTCCGTCGTCCAAGAACTTCTATCTTCGGAACCTGTCATGATTAGTAGAAATAAGAAACAAAATTCAAGAATAATGTTCCTATGAACTACTAGGGTGTGGTGGTAAAGCGCTCACAGTAAAGCAAATATCAATATCTTACAAGTTCTTACCAAGCAGCAGGTGGTGATAGGCAACCAGCGGTGTCAAATAACTCTGAAGATTGTGTAAAGCGATTGCCAGGGGAACGTACGTATACACGGTGTAGAAATATGTGGAGCTGGGTTGGCTATATATGGTAGCAAAAGATTAGCAATAATCAATTCAGAGATGCGATGTTGAATAAACGCTCAACGACGGTACTGTGCTGGTCCTAGGCTAGACCAAACTAGAGACGCGAGCCTAGAACACTAATGAGGTCACGTCGTAGCACAACTAGCATCAATGAAGGATACTAAGTAGCTCTGGACAGCAAGATATAAGTGAAGATCACAACGGCAGTAAAGATAATGAGGTGAAACAACAGCCAAGCAGGATATATCAACAACTTTGTCTCCAACTTTCCTCTGAAAAAGTTTGTGCCGATTTTTTTGTTTTTTTCTTCTCTCTTTTTTTCCTCACACTTTTTTTTTCTTTCTCTCCTTTTTTTTCTCTCCTTTTTTTTCTCTCGTTTTTTTTCTCTCTTTTTTTCTCCCTCTTTCCAAAACAAACTAGATAAGATGCAGATTGGATCAAGTGAAGATGTGAACGATCTCAACTATTATTATGACAATGAATGGTGGGTAGCACGTGGTGGAAATTGATGGATGGGTGGTGGACAGCGGAAGCGATAATGATGCAGCGGTGGCGTGACTAATGTGAACAGAACTCGAAACTCTAAATGAACTAGACACTAAGACCAGCAACTCGACACGACGATGCAACCGATAATTCAACTATGCAAGAAATGAAAAGAAAATTGCAAAGGCTCAGACTGGCTTGGACCAAGGATGAATAGATCTAACTCTTTTTTGTGGCTTTTTCTTGGACAATAGGTAAGAAAATAAATCTAATCTAGGAAAACTGGAAATTCTCACCGAGCAACCTGAAAACTGATACCACTTGATAGAGGCGAGGGTGTCCCGATCTTTCGATGAGATGATAACTATCGATTTGGTGGAGACGACTTTGACGATCCGACTACAAACGTGCACGACGTTGCGCCTTAGCAATCGCTAAACCAATCTCCTGAGGTTACTGACGATGCTGGAAGCACGGTCAGCCTGACCACGAAGGTCTATTCCTGCAAGCAATCGAAGAACGAGCAAGAATATGATAAAGCAATCTGAATATTGCAAATAAATACACAATCTCCGGTTACTGCACGATAGACACGAGCCGAGAACAAGCAAGAGGAATAAGCTTTATTGATCAAGTTCACTCAGGTCTTCGTTGACCAAATGAATACCGAAAAGATGCGAACTTATCATAAAAACCCAATACAAACGAACCGTATATTATGGAAGAGAGCTGGAAGTTCGGGCCCATGATGGTCCGAAACACGACATAACGGAATCTCTAAAAAAGTATACTTAAAGTATTATACAGGCCTGCCCATAATAAGAAGAATCTTATGAAGTGGCATCTTGTATATTTTGCCGGAAATCATCCCACTTGTAACTCCGTTCTTGATCCCTTGCATGCCATCAACTTCATGCGTGTTCTTAGCTCCAATGTTCATCCTTCTCCAAGCTAGGCCCTTCATTTGAAAGCAAAACAAATGTATCCAATTTAGGCAGCATCATAATCTCATGAACATTAGAATCATTACCAAGAAACGAAAGTACCTGGTAATTTAATTGGCGTGCGCGAGCTCTAGTAATTGGTCCAGTATATGTAACAGTAGGGGCTGTGGGTGTAACAATGGTATTGATGTCCTCATCATCCTCCCCTTCTTGAAATGAAGTCGTCCTCGACGGAAGCTCATCTTCCTCACCCAAATAAGGCTTCAAATCTGCAATGTTAAAAGTGGGACTAACCCCAAAATCTGCAGGTAGCTCAAGTTTTATATGCATTATCATTTATTTTCTCTAACACCTTAAAAGGACCATCAGCACGTGGCATTAGCTTTGATTTGCGCAGATTAGGAAATCTATCTTTACGCAAATGTAACCAAACAAGATCTCCAGGTGCAAACACAACATGTTTTCTACCCTTATCTCCAGCAAGTTTATATTTAGCATTCATACGCTCAATGTTTTCCTTAGTTAACTCATGCATTTTTAAAATCAATTCAGAACGTTCTTTAGCATCAAAATTAACCTTCTCCGAAGATGGAAGAGGCAACAAATCAATAGGTGGCAGAGTAGGAAACCATACACAATTTCAAAAGGGCACATCTTAGTAGTAGAATGCAATGAACGATTATAAGCAAATTCAATATGAGGCAAGCATTCTTCCCACATTTTCTTGTTATTCTTCAAAACAGCCCTAAGCATAGTAGACAATGTTCTATTGACTACTTCAGTTTGTCCATCAGTTTGGGTGACAAGTAGTACTAAAAAGCAGCTTAGTCCCCAACTTAGCCCATAAACATCTCCAAAAGTGGCTAAGAAATTTAGTATCACGATCTGAAACAATAGTATTTGGCACACCATGTAAGCGAATAATTTCACGAAAGAACAAATCAGCAACATTAACAGCATCATCGCTTTTATGACATGGTATAAAGTGTGCCATTTTCGAGAACCTATCCACGACAACAAATATGCTATCCCTCCCCTTCTTTGTTCGAGGTAAACCTAAAACAAAGTCCATAGATATATCCTCCCAAGGAACACTAGGTACAGGCAAAGGCATATATAAACCATGAGGATTGAGTCGTGACTTAGCTCTTTGACATGTAGTGCAGCGAGCAACAAAACGCTCAACATCCGTCTCATCTTTGGCCAAAAGAAATGTGTAGCAAGTATATCCTCCGTCTTCTTGACGCCAATGTGTCCCATTAATCCTCCTCCATGCACCTCCCGCAACAACAAAATGAACGGAGCTAGCTGGAATGCATAGCTTGTTAGCACGAAACACAAATCCATCGTTAAGAAGAACTTGTTCCAAGTTCTCCCTTCCTTACAATTCTGCAATACATCTTTAAATTCAGCATCATAACATATTGATCTTTGATGGTCTCCAAACCAAATATTTAAAGTCAAGTTGTGAAAGCATAGTATAACGACGAGACAATGGCATCAGCAATAACATTTTCTTTACCCTTCTTGTGTTTAATGACATAAGGGAAAGTCTCAATGAATTCAACCCATTTAGCATGTCTACGGTTCATTTGCTTGACTTTTAATACGTTTCAAAGATTCATGATCAGAATGTGTAAACAAATTCTTTGGGCCATAAATAATGTTGCCATGTTTCTAAATCCGAACAAGAGCATATAATTCTTTATCATAAGTAGAATAATTCAGATTAGGCCCACTCAATTTTTCAGAAAAGTATGCAACAGGTTTGCCATCTTGTAATAACACACCTCCTAATCCAATTCCACTAGCATCACATTCAAGCTCAAAAGTCTTATTAATAGGAAGTTGGAGTAAAGGAGCATGTGTCAACTTATCTTTCAATACCGTGAAGGCTTCTTCCTGTGCGGTACCCCAAACAAAAGGCACATCCTTCTTTGTAAGCTCGTTGAGAGGTGCAGCAATGGTGCTGAAATCTCTCACAAAACGCCTATAGAAACCAGCGAGGCCAAGAAAACTCCTCACTTGTGTGACCGTTTTGGGCTGCGGCCAACTCTCAATAGCTTCAATCTTGGCTTTATCAACTTCAATTCCCTGTGGAGTAACAACATAGCCAAGAAAAGATACTCGGTCGGTGCAAAAGGTGCACTTTCCAAGGTTACCAAACAAACGTGCATCACGTAGAGCAATAAAAACAGCACGTAAATGTTCCAAATGTTCCTCCAAAGATTTGCTATAAATCAATATGTCATCAAAGTAAACTACCACAAATCGTCCAATGAAAGCACGTAAAACTTTGTTCATTAACCTCATGAAAGTACTAGGTGCATTAGTTAACCCAAAAGGCATGACTAACCACTCATATAATCCAAACTTAGTTTTAAATGCTGTTTTCCATTCATCTCCCAATTTCATACGAATTTGATGGTAACCACTACGCAAATCAACTTTGGAGAATATTGTAGAGCCACTCAATTCATCAAGCATATCATCTAGCCTAGGAATAGGATGACGATAACGAATAGTAATATTATTAATGCCTCTACAATCAACGCACATACGCGACGTACCATCCTTTTTCGGCACTAAAATGATAGGAACAGCACAAGGACTAAGGGATTCGCGTATATAACCTTTGTCGAGCAGTTCTTGTACTTGACGCATAATCTCCTTCGTCTCCTCTGGATTGGTACGGTATGGTGCACGGTTGGGTAAAGCACCGGGAATTAAGTCAATTTGATGCTCAATCCCTCGAATAGGTGGTAATCCCGGTGGCACGTCTTGTGGAAAGACGTCAGCGAACTCCTGCAAAATGTTAGTGACAGCAGGAGGCAAAGAGGAAGGCACATCCTCGAATGAAACATAATGCCTCTTTGCACACAAAAGCATAGCAAACAGATTTGCTAAAATCTAGATCATCAATATCAGATTTGGTGGCAAGTAAACATGCACTTTTCAATTTAATTTCAGAAGCAACACTAGATTGTTTATTATTATTAGGCTGCATTTGTTGCTCAAATTCTTTTGCCACAATCTGATTTTCACTCTTAGTTTTCTCCTGTTTTGCTTTATTAGCTCTATTAATATCATCTTTCAAAATGGAATCAGGAGTCATAGGAAGCAAAGTAATATTTTTATCCTTATGAACAAGAGTATACTGATTGTTTCTACCATGGTGAATAGAATTTTTATCAAATTGCCATGGTCTACCAAGTAATAAGGAACATGCTTGCATCGGTACCACATCACAATCAACATAATCAGCATATGTAGAGATACTAAAATGCACACGAACAGTACGTGTTACCTTAACCTTGCCGCTGTTGTTGAACCATTGGATGTAGTAAGGATGTGGATGTGGTCTGGTGGTGAGAGATAGCTTCTCCACCATCTCGATGCTAGCCAAGTTGTTGCAACTCCCTCCATCTATGATCACGCGAACAGAATGTTCCTTCACAACTCCCTTTGTATGGAACAGATTATGCCTCTGATTTTGCTCAGCTTGTGTAACCTGCACACTCAAAACACGTTGAGCAACTAAACATTCATACCTGTCAGCATCTTCAGGAGCCATGTATTGCGTCTCATGATCAGAATCGTCTCCACCGTGTTCGTCACGTGTAATAAGAGCCAAAGTCTCCTCATCATAGTCACTGGCGGACTCATACCCACCATCCTCGGTAACAATCATCACACGCTTAGATGGGCATTCTCTCGCATAATGACCTCCACCCTTGCAACGTCGACAAATAATATCATGTGTTTGCCCTGTTGATGCCATGGATGAAGAAGAGCTCTTTGCAGGCCCAGAAGGTGTGCTCTTGGCAGATAGTGGTGATTGTGCCTGCTTTATTGTATCACGGTTGGAGGTGGCAGCCGACGGAGGCGCCGGTGAAGCAGAACGTGTGGAAGTAGATGATGCACGTGGTGTCCATGAAGAAGGTCGACCTGCAGAAAAGTTAGTCCGCGCCAATGCCTGTCGATCCTGCACTTCACGTTCAGCTTTACAAGCAAGATGGAATAAACGAGTGATATTAGTATACTCCTTATACTCTAGAATCGTCTGAATCTCTCTATTTAATCCACCCATAAAACGTGCAAGCATAGCTTCATTCTCCTCAACAATACCACATCTAATCATGCCAGTTTGTAATTCCTGATAATATTCTTCTACATAATTTTTTCCCTGTCTTAAGCGCTGCAATTTTTGAAGTAATTCACGTTGATAATATGGTGGAACCCAACGAGTACGCATAGCAGTTTTCAAAGCAGCCCAAGTAGCAGGAATGGGATATAATCTACAATGCTCAGACCACCAAACACATGCAAAACTAGTGAATGCACAAACAGCAGCAGGAACACGTCTCTCCTCGGGATATTGTAAACATGTAAATCGTTGTTCAGTTTCTAACTCCCAAGTAAGATATATATCAGGAACATATCTACCCTCAAATGGTGGAATATTCAATTTTAGTTTAGGGAGATGGTCATGATCTCGTACCTGAGGGTGAGCCCTACCATTGCCATTATTTGCATGTGGATGACCTGATGGTTGCTGTGCTGGTGGTGGCACGTAGTTCTGATTTTGATCAACCTCATCCTCGTAATCGCCAGCAAAATCATCCTCCTCCGTATCAGCAGCAGGAACCACAGAAGTAGCAACAGCAGCACCAACAGTTTGGCCAGGTGCAAGAGGGAGACGGCTCGCTCGGCAGAGGGCTGTTTCACGATGTGTAGGTAGTCGTCGTTGTTGTTGTTGTAGAGGTGCGTTAGGTGCAGCCGGTGGTGGTGGTGGAAGACGCGCGAGCAATTCATTAAACCTGTCATCGAGCTTTGTTTCGAACGTCTTCTCCATGTCATCTATCTTCTCCATGGCCTCTTCAAATCTGTTTAGCACATCCTGCACCTGTCCATTCATCATTTGCTGAAATTTATCATGCAACTCCTGATTCATCATGTTCTCCCAGTCAGTCTCGTCGGCTTGTGATCCCGCCATGGTTAGCAACAATAGAAAACACACAAGAATATGATCCTACAGAATACTAACAAGAGGTGGTGGTGGCAGGTGTCACAAATCCGTCAAGCAAATCTCAAATGCTTACCAGTTCTTACCCAGCAGCAGGCGGTGAACGGCAACCGTTGTAGTCAAAACTCTCAAAAGCTTGGATAGAGCGATTGCCAGGGAGAGTCAAACGCACGACGTAGAGGTATGTGGAGTGGGGAAGGCTTATAGTATGGTAGCAAAAAGGGTCAGCAATAATCAATTCAGAGATGCAAAGTTGAATAAACGCTCAACGACGGTACTGTGCTGGTCCTAGGCTAGACCGTGCTAGAGACGCGAGCCTAGAACACTAACAAAATCACGGCGCTGCACGTAAATAATGGAAAAGCACACTCTGGAACTTTTTTTTTTCGCTTTTTTTTGCGCTCCTCTTTTTTTTTGCGCTCTTTTTTTTTGCGAAAAATTACTATAATGGCGAGTGTCTCAAAACTCTTCCCTCGTCAAACTGATAGGATGGGCACGAATTTTTTTTTTTCACTTTTTTTTTCGGAAATCAGGGCAGCGACGACGAAAAAGTGCGACAAAAAATCACTATGATGGCACGTGGCTCAAAAGACTCAGAAAAGCCTAAAAATAGGATAGGGAAAAAATATTTTTACCCGTGAAAATTTTGGCCTAAAAACTGCCCGGGGGTCTCCAGACTTTTTTTTTTCCGAGACCTACGCAGGCAAGGAAACACGAATCGGAATTGAGATTGATCTCAAGAACAAACCTAATATGAGAAGAACTCGGATTGGTGGTGGATATATGGTGGTGGTATATGGCAGCGGTGGTGGTATATGGATAGAGATTGATGGTGGTATATGGATACGGATTGGTGGTGGTATATGGATATGGATTCAGAGCGGTGGCGGATAAGCAAAAGTGGTAGATGGGCGATGATGATGGTGCGGCGGCAGCGTGACAACTTGTGACCAGAACTCGAAACTCTAAAAGACTAGACTCTAAGACCAGCAACTTGACACGACGATGCAACCGCAAATTCAACAAAGCAAAAACCCTAAAAAGATTATGCAAAGGCTCAGATTGGTTCGGATATGATGAACTAACCCTAATTTTTTTTTGTGTGGCTTTTTCGTGGACTGTAGGTATGAAGAACAGACTCGATCTAATCTACGAAAAACTGTAAAATCTCACCGAGCAACCTGGAAATCTGATACCACTTGATAGAGGCAAAGGTGTCCCGATGTTTCGATGAGATGGTGGCTATCGTTTTCTGTGGGAGTCGACCTTGACGATCCGACTACGAACGTGCGAGACGTCGCGCTTTAGCAATCGCTAAACCAACTTCCGAGGGGTTATTGACCACGCCGGAGCACGATCAACCTGACCACGAGGGCCTATTTCCTGCGAGCAAACGAAGAACAAGCAAGAAACTGAGATTGCAATCTGGATATTGCGAATATAAGATGAAAGCTTTATTGATCAAGGTGGGGTTCTGTGACGTCTTGGTCTGGTCGTTGGACACAAACGAAGTACGCGAAGTTGCAGCTATGGCGAACTTTTAATCTAAACAAAACCCAAAGTCTAAACGACGCCCTAAGGGCTGTATATATGGAGGAAGAGAGGGGAATTTCGTGGCCCTTGAGGGTGGGGTCCGAAACCAACCCTAACTCTTGTTTCCCCACACATACGGACTCTAAAAATAGCCTATACTTAAGTATTTCGAAATTACATGGGCCTGGCCCATTAATAAGGTGACGCAGCACCTAGAATAGCCTATGGACGAATATTATGAAGTGGCATCTTGTATATTTCGTCCATGGCTTCATGCACTCCTTATGGCGGCTTCAAATTCCTGAAATCATCACTTGTAACTCCGTTCTTCATCCCCTTGCGCATGCCATCAATTTCATGCGTGTTCTTGCTCCAATGTTCATCCTTCTCCAAGCTAGGCCCTTCATTTGAAAGCAAAACAAATGTATCCAATTTAGGCAGCATCATAATCTCATGAACATTAGAATCATTGCCAAGAAACGAAAGTACCTGGTAATTTAATTGGCGTGCGCGAGCTCTAGTAATTGGTCCAGTATATGTAACAGTAGGGGCTGTGGGTGTAACAATGGTATTGATGTCCTCATCATCTCCCCTCTCTTGGGGAAGATCTGACCTCGGATCGAAATCCTCATCACCATGGTAGGGCGAGAGATCTTTGACGTTGAAGATGTCGCTCATGGAGTACTTGTCGCGTGGAATGTCGATCTAGCAGGCGTTGTTGTTGTAGCGTTCAAGCACCTTGAAAGGTCCATCCACTCGTGGTCGAAGTTTGGACTTGCGTTCGTGGGGGAAGCGGTCCTTGCGAAGGTGTAGCCACACAAGATCTCCAATGTTGAATACCATGGGGTGCTTGTTGATGTTGCGCTTGGTCACAAGTCGTTGTACTTGGCGCTCGATGGTGTGCCTTGTATCTTCATGCACCTTCTTGAGATGGTTCACACGTGCACTTGCGTCCATATTGATGCACTATTGTAGTGGTAGAGGTAGAATGTCCAAAGGGGACAATGGGTTAAATCCGTAGACGACCTCGAAGGGGGAGTTGCCAGTAGTTGAGTGTCTTGCGCGGTTGTAGGCGAACTCGACGATAGGTAGACACTCCTCCCACTCCTTGATGTTCTTCTTGACGAGCGCTCAAACTAGAGCGCAGAGTGTGCGGTTGGTCACCTACGTTTGGTTGTCGGTTTGAGGATGGTAAGCCGTGGAGAAGAGTAGCTTGATTCAAAGCTTGGCGCATAGGGTCTTCCAAAAGTAACTCAAGAACTTGACGTCGCGGTCTGAGACAATCGTCTTTGGCACTCCATGTAGTCGTAAGATCTCCCTACAAAAGATATTTGCAACATGTGAAGCATCGTCTATCTTGTTGCAAGGAATGAAACGTGCCATCTTAGAGAATCGGTCGACAACGACAAATACTGAATCCTTTCCATTTCTAGTTCTAGGCAATCCAAGTACAAAATTCATGCTAATATCTTCCCATGGTTGATATGGAATTGGAGAGGCATATAAAGTCCATGGGACTGAGCTTTAGACTTAGCTTTGCGACATGTAGAGCATCGGTTGGTGAAGCGGTTGACGTCGCAAAACATCTTGGGCCAATAGTAGTTCTTGGAGAGCATGGCGAAAGTCTTGTCGCGTCCAAAATGTCCCATTAATCCTCCTCCATGAGATTCCTGCAAAAGCAACAAACGAAGAGAAGACTCGGGGATGCAATTTTTGTTAGCTCTCATAAGATATCCATCTTTGATGTAATAGCGTTCCCAAGATGTATGCATCAAACATTTGGCATAAGGAGTAGCAAAAGTGGGGTCATGCGCATACAAGTCTTTTATGTGCTCAAAGCCAATGACATCCAATTCAAGTTGAGTAACAAGCATGCATATGCGGGAAAGAGCGTCCGCCACAACATTTTCCTTACCTTTGATGTACTTGATGACATAAGGAAAAGACTCAATGAATTCACTCCATTTAGCATGACGCTTGTTCAACTTAGTTTGACCCTTAAGGTATTTAAGCGTTTCATGATCGGCATGAATGATAAATTTATGAGGGCGAAGATAGTGTTCCCATTCAGGCAAAACTCGTACTAAAGCATATAACTCTTTGTCATAGATGGGGCAATTGAGTTGCGCTCCGGAAAGTTTCTCACTAAAATAAGCTATGGGGCACATCTCTTGCGTTAACACACCTCCTATGCCATTACCACTAGCATCGCAATGAATCTCAAAGGGTTTGTCAAACTTGGGTAATGCAAGCACAGGAGCATGAGTAAGCAAATTCTTAAGCTCAATGAAAGCGGTATCTTAGGATGGTCCCCCAAACAAAAGGCGCATTTTTCTTGCTCAAAGCATGCAAAGGTGAATCAATGGTGCTAAATTCCTTCACAAATCTACAGTAGAAACCGGCTAAACCAAGGAAGCTATGCACTTGATGCAAGTTGGTTGGTTGTGGCCAAGTTTTAATAGCATTGATCTTAGAGTCATCAACATGAACACCCTTAGAGGAAACAACAAAACCCAAGAAAACGAGCTTATCAACGCCAAAAGGCACTTTTCCATGTTAGCATAGAGACACTCTTTTTGAAGAGTTTGCAAAACGGTTCGAACATGGGTGACATGAACTTTAAGAGATTTGCTATAAACAAGGATATCATCGAAGTAGACCACAACAAACTCACCAATGTAAGGGCGAAACACATAGTTCATAAGACGCATGAAAGTACCCGGTGCTTCCAATAAACCCATAGGCATGACTAACCACTCATACAAACCAAACTTTGTTTTGAAAGCAGTTTTCCATTCATCACCCTCTTGTATGCGGATTTGATAGTAACCACTTTTAAGATCAATTTTTGAAAAGATAGTGGCACCACTAAGTTCATCAAGCATATCATCAAGGCATGGAATGGGATACCTATACCGAACGGTGATATCATTGATAGGTCTACAATCGGAGCACATGCGAAAGCTACCGTCTTGTTTTGGCACAAGAATGACCGAAACGGCACAAGGACTCAAACTTTCACGCACATGTCCATGGTCCATGAGATGATTTACTTGCCTTTGTATTTCTTTGGTCTCTTCGGGGTTGACGCGGTAGGGAGCTTTGCTCGGAAGAGGTGCTCCCAGGATGAGGTCGATGCGGTGCTTGATGCCTCGTAGTGGAGGTAGTCCCGGAGGTAGCTCGTCGGGGAAAACATCTTGGAATTCCAGCAAAAGAGAAGACAACACTAAAGGTAGAGTGTAAGAGGTGTTAGCTTTTGGTGCGTCGTCCTTGCACAAAAGTGAAGGAAATATGCCCTGGAGGCAATAATAAAGTTGTTATTTATATTGCCTTATATCATGATAAATGTTTATTATTCATGCTAGAATTGTATTAACCGGAAACTTAGTACATGTCTGAATACATAGACAAACATAGTGTCACTAATTTGCCTCTACTTGACTAGCTCGTTGAATCAATGATGGTTATGTTTCCTAACCATAGACATGAGTTGTAATTTGATTAACAGGATCACATCATTAGAGAATGATGTGATTGACTTGACCCATCCGTTAGCTTAGCACGATGATCGTTTAGTTTGTTGCTATGGTTTTCTTGATAACTATACATGATCCTATGACTATGAGATCATACAACTCCCGAATACCAAAGGAACACTTTGTGTGCTACCAAACATCACAACGTAACTGGGTGATTATAAAGGTGCTCTACAGGTGTCTTCGGTGGTGTTTGTTGAGTTGGCATTGATCAAGATTAGGATTTGTCACTCCAATTGTCGGAGAGGTATCTCTGGGCCCTCTCGGTAATGTACATCACAATAAGCCTTGCAACCATTGTAGCTAATGAGTTAGTTACGGGATGTAGCATTACGGAACGAGTAAAGAGACTTGCCGGTAATGAGATTGAACTGGGTATTGAGATGCCGACGATCGAATCTCTGGCATACCGTTATGCGGTTTGACCGATAAAGATGTTCGTAGAATATGTAGGGGCCAATATGAGCATCTAGGTTCCGCTATTGGTTATTGACCGAAGACATGTCTCGGTCATGTCTACATAGTTCTCCAACCCGTAGGGTCTGCATGCTTAACATTCGGTGATGATCGGTATTATGAGTTTATGTGTTTTGATGTATCGAAGGTAGTTCGGAGTCCCGGATTTGATCACGAACATGACAATGAGTCTCGGAATGGTTGAGAAGTAAACACGATATATTGGAGGCCTATATTTGGACATTGGAATGGTTCCGAGTGGTTCGGGCATTTTTTGGAGTACCGGGAGGTTACCGGAACCCCTCGGGGAGTATATGGGCCTTGTTGGGCCTTAGTGGAATAGAGGAGAGGGAAGGGAAAAGAGGGAGGTGCGCCCCCAAGCCCGATCCGAATTGGGAGGGGGGCCGGCCCCCCTTTCCTTCCTCCCTCTCTCCTCCTTCCTTCCTCTCCTACTCCTACTTGGAAGGGGGGAATCCTACTCCCGGAGAGAGTAGGACTCCCCTAGGGCGCGCCATAGAGAGGGCCGGCCCTCCCCTCCTCCACTCCTCTATATACGGGGAAGGGGGGAACCCCATAGACACACAAGTTGATCATTGATCTTTTAGGCGTGTGCGGTGCCCCCCTCCACCATAATCCACCTCGGTTATATCATAGGGGTGCTTAGGCGAAGCCCTATTCCGGTAGCAACATCATCACCGTCATCACGCCGTCGTGCTGACGAAACTCTCCCTCAAAGCTCTACTAGATTGTGAGTTCGCGGGACGTCACTGAGACGAACGTGTGCAGATCGCGGAGGTGCCGTACCTTCGGTGCTAGATCGGTCGATCGTGAAGACGTACGACTACATCAACCGTGTCGTCATAACGCTTCTGCTTACAGTCTAAGAGGGTACGTAGACGACACTCTCCCCTCTCGTTGCTATGCATCACCATGATCTTGCGTGTGCATAGGAATTTTTTTGAAATTACTGCGTTCCCCAACAGTGGCATCCGAGTCAGGTTTATGCATAGATGTTATATGCACGAGTAGAACACAAAGGAGTTGTGGGCGTGGGTATATACATATTGCTTGCCGTCACCAGTTGATTCTTGATTCAGCGGCATTGTTGGATGAAGCGGCCCAGACCGACATTACGTGTACGCTTATGCGAGACTGGTTCTACCGACGTGCTTCGCACACAGGTGGCCACTGGGGGTCTGTTTCTCTAGCTTTAGTTGAATCGGATTCAATGAACAGGGTTCTTTCTGAAGATCAAAAAGCAATCACTATACCGCGTTGTGGTTTTTGATGCGTAGGTAAGAACGGTTCTTTCTCAGCCCGTAGCAGCCACGTAAAGCTTGCAACAACAAAGTAGAGGACGGCTAACCATCGTGCATATAAATAGAACAACCATTATTATGATATGGATAAACAAACCCGCTGCAGGAGCAACGCCAGATGTTATGAACACCTGGCAGAGCAAAGCTGATGACTACTCGATAGTTCAGTATGCCATGCTTTACGGCTTAGAACCGGGACTTCAACGGCGTTTTGAACGTCATGGAGCATATGAGATGTTCTAGGAGTTGAAGTTAATATTTCAAGCAAATGCCCGGGTTGAGAGATATGAAGTCTCAAATAAGTTCTACAGCTGCAAGATGGAGGAGAATAGTTTTGTCGGTGAACATATACTCAGAATGTCTGGGTACCACAACCACTTGATTCAACTGGGAGTTAATCTTCCTGATGATAGTGTCATTGACAGAGTTCTTCAATCACTGCCACCAAGCTACAAGAGCTTCGTGATGAACTATAATATGCAAGGGATGGATAAGACGATTCCCGAGCTCTTCGCAATGCTAAAGGCTGCAGAGGTAGAAATCAAGAAGGAGCATCAAGTGTTGATGGTCAACAAGACCACCAGTTTCAAGAAAAAGGGTAAAGGGAAGAAGGGGAACTTCAAGAAGAACAGCAAGCCAGTTGCTGCTCAAGTGAACAAACCCAAGTCTGGACCTAAGCCTGAGACTGAGTGTTTCTACTTCAAAGGAACTAGTCACTGGAAGCGGAACTGCCCCAAGTATTTGGCGGAGAAGAAGGATGGCAAAGTGAAAGGTATATCTGATATACATGTTATTGATGTGTACCTTACTAATGCTCGCAGTAGTGCTTGGGTATTTGATACTGGTTTAGTTGCTAACATTTGCAACTTGAAACATGGACTACGGATTAAGCGAAGATTGGCTAAGGACGAGGTGACGATGCACGTGGGAAATGGTTCCAAAGTCGATGTGATCGCCGTCGGCACGCTACATCTACATCTACCTTTCGGATTAATATTAGACCTAAATAATTGTTATTTGGTGCCAGCATTGAGCATGAACATTATATCTGGATCTTGTTTGATGCGAGACGATTATTCATTTAAATCAGAGAATAATGGTTGTTCTATTTATATGAGTAATATCTTTTATGGTCATGCACCCTTGATGAGTGGTCTATTTTTCCTAAATCCTGATAGTAGTGATACACATGTTCATAGTATTGAGGCCAAAAGATGCAGAGTTGATAATGATACTGCAACTTATTTGTGGCACTGCCGTTTAGGTCATATTGGTCTAAATCGCATGAAGAAACTCCATTCTGATGGACTTCTGGAATCACTTGATTATGAATCACTTGGTACATGCGAACCATGCCTCATGGGCAAGATGACTAAAACTCCATTCTCCGGAACAATGGAGCGAGCAACAAAGTTATTGGAAATCATACATACTGATGTATGTGGTCCAATGAACATTGAAGCTCGCAGCGGAAATCGTTATTTTCTCACCTTCACAGATGATTTGAGCAGATATGGGTATATCTACTTGATGAAACATAAGTCTGAAACATTTGAAAAGTTCAAAGAATTTCAGAGTGAAGTGGAAAATCATCGTAACAAGAAAATCAAGTTTCTACGATCTGATCGTGGAGGTGAATATTTGAGTTATGAGTTTGGACTTCATTTGAAACAATGCGGAATAGTTTCGCAACTCACGCCACCTGGAACACCAAAGCGTAATGGTGTGTTTGAACGTCGTAATCGTACTTTACTAGATATGGTGCGATCTATGATGTCTCTCACTGATTTACTGCTATCGTTTTGGGGTTATGCTTTAGATATAGCTGCATTCACATTAAATAGGGCACCATCTAAATCCGTCGAGACGACACCTTATGAACTGTGGTTTGGCAAGAAACCCAAGTTGCCGTTTCTTAAAGTTTGGGGCTGCGATGCTTATGTGAAAAAGCTTCAACCTAATAAGCTCGAACCCAAATCGGAAAAATGTGTCTTCATAGGATACCCAAAGGAGACTATTGGGTACACCTTCTATCATAGATCCGAAGACAAGATATTAGTTGCTAAGAATGGATCCTTTCTAGAGAAGGAGTTTCTCTCGAAAGAAGTGAGTGGGAGGAAAGTAGAACTTGACAAGGTAATTGTACCATCTCCCTTATTGGAAAGTAGTTCATCACTGAAATCAGTTCCAGTGATTCCTACACCACTAAGTGAGGAAGCTAATGATGATGATCATGAAACTTCTGATCAAGTTACTACCGAATCTCGTAGGTCAACCAGAGTAAGATCTGCACCAGAGTGGTACAGTAATCCTGTTCTGGAAGTCATGTTACTTGACCATGACGAACCTACGAACTATGAGGAAGCGATGATGAGCCCAGATTCCACAAAACGGCTTGAAGCCATGAAATCTGAGAAGGGAGAACAAATTATGGAATTTGGTTGACTTGCCCGATGATCGATAGGCCATAGAGAATAAATGGATCTTCAAGAAGACTGACGCTGACGGTAATGTTACTGTCTACAAAGCTCGACTTGTTGCGAAGGGTTTTTGACAAGTTCAAGGAGTTGACTACGATGAGACCTTCTCACCCGTAGCGATGCTTAAGTCCGTCCGAATCATGTTAGCAATTGCCGCATTTTATGATTATGAAATTTGGCAAATGAATGTCAAAACTGCATTCCTTAATGGATATCTTAAAGAAGAGTTGTATATGATGCAACCAGAAGGTTTTGTCGATCCAAAAGGTGCTAACAAAGTGTGCAAGCTCCAGCGATCCATTTATGGACTGGTGTAAGCCTCTCGGAGTTGGAATATATGGTTTTATAGTGTGTTCAGAGCATATGGTTTTATACAGACTTTTGGAGAAGCCTGTATTTACAAGAAAGTGAGTGGGAGCTCCGTAGCATTTCTGATATTATATGTAGATGACATATTGTTAATCGGAAATGATACTGAATTTCTGAATAGCATAAAAGGATACTTGAATAAGAATTTTTCAATGAAAGACCTCGGTGAAGCTGCTTATATATTGGGCATCAAGATCTATAGAGATAGATCAAGACGCTTAATTGGACTTTCACAAAGCACATACCATGATAAAGGTTTGAAGAAGTTCAAAATGTGATGAGGACATCAATACCATTGTTACACCCACAACCCCTACTGTTACATATACTGGACCAATTACTAGAGCTCGCGCACGCCAATTAAATTACCAGGTACTTTCGTTTCTTGGTAATGATTCTAATGTTCATGAGATTATGATGCTGCCTAAATTGGATACATTTGTTTTGCTTACAAATGAAGGTCCTAGCTTGGAGAAGGATGAACATTGGAGCAAGAACACGAATGGAGTTGATGGCATGCGCAAGGGGATCAAGAACGGAGTTACAAGTGATGATTTCAGGACTATGAAGCCGCCATAAGGAGTGCATGAAGCCTTGGACGAAATATACAAGATGCCACTTCATAATATTCGTCCATAGGCTATTCTAGGTGCTGCGTCACCTTATTAATGGGCCAGGCCCATGTAATTTCGAAATACTTAAGTATAGGCTATTTTTAGAGTCCGTATGTGTGGGGAAACAAGAGTTAGGGTTGGTTTCGGACCCCACCTTCAAGGGCCACGAAATTCCCCTCTCTTCCTCCATATATACAGCCCTTAGGGCGTCGTTTAGACTTGGGTTTTGTTTAGATTAAAAGTTCGCCATAGCTGCAACTTCACGTACTTCGTTTGTGTCCAACGACCAGACCAAGACGTCACAGAACCCCACCTTGATCAATAAAGCTTTCATCTTATATTCGCAATATCCAGATTGCAATCTCAGCTTCTTGCTTGTTCTTCGTTTGCTCGCAGGAAACAGGCCCTCGTGGTCAGGTTGATCGTGCTCCGGCGTGGTCAATAACCCCTCGGAAGTTGGTTTAGCGATTGCTAAGGCGCGACGTCTCGCACGTTCGTAGTCGGATCGTCAAGGTCGACTCCCACAGAAAACGATAGCCACCATCTCATCGAAACATCGGGACACCTTTGCCTCTATCAAAATGGATCAGGCAAAGAAAGGGTTCTTATCTGTATTACAAGGTGTGAAGTTGAGTCCGACTCAATGCCCGACCACTGCAGAAGATAGAGAGAAAATGAAAGGTGTTCCCTATGCTTCAGCCATAGGCTCTATCATGTATGCAATGCTGTATACCAGACCTGATGTGTGCCCTGCTATAAGTTTAGCAGGGAGGTACCAAAGTAATCCAAGAGTGGATCACTAGACAGCCGTTAATAACATCCTGAAATACCTGAAAAGGACTAAGGATATGTTTCTCGTATATGGAGGTGACAAAGAGCTCGTCGTAAACGGTTACGTCGATGCAAGCTTTGACACTGATCCGAATGACCCTGAGTCACAGACCGGATACATGTTTTTATTAAATGGATGAGCTGTCAGTTGGTGCAGTACCAAGCAGAGCGTGATGCAACCGTCGACAGAAAATCGATGGCACGAATATTTCCCAACCTTTCATGGTACGATGTCACTTGAAACAACGTGGTGCTCGTGATCTTGTAGATGCAATCACCACAGAAACAACACGCACACCCGAGAGAGGAAGTACGTGGACGATCCTCCACGGATCAGCAAGAAACTAGAGACGACGTCTCTAATCCCTCGCCAAAAACACAAAGCAATAATTAAAGCTCCTTGACAAAAATACGCTATGGGGAGATACCCCGACTTGCTTTTCCTCTATTCCAGAACCAAAACAACCTCCAAAAAAAACTCCCCCTAACGCTACGGCACGGAAGAATAAATAGTGCGCTGACCCTGGCCGGCCTAAGACAATCGTACCTGACTAGAACTTCTCTAAATATCCTAACCGACTATTATTCTAATCTAATTAACAACTGGCTAATTAGTGCGGTAATTTAGGCACGCATGCCTTTTCTTTCCAAACAAAGATGCATACGTGTCAGGTCCTTTCTTTATTGAAATCAACATGTTGGTTGCCATCCACACATGGAGTCTTGTAATCCCAGCTTTCCTTGAGTTCTGCATACTTCTTGACCACGTAGCCAAACCGATCAAAACCAATCTTAGACTGGTTCAAGGGCTGCACTCCTCCTGTTATCCAGCCTCCCCGTATATGAATATTATTTTTCTATCGCCACTTTGGTGCTGTATAGTTTGACGGCCTTATCGTCACAAATTGTTGACGCAGTGTAGGCACAATATACCTCTCATTTCTTCCTTCGGTGTCCTTATTAATAGTATCAGTAGCGAGAACACATGGGGTCACATCATCCTCCCTCCCTTGAATAGAAACCGTCCTCGGTTTTAGTCTATAGCTTGCAGATTTTTTCTTGAACACTTCTATGGTACAACTGATATCTTTTGCATCTTCGGGAAGAATAGCGTAGAACTCACCTTTATGCATAAAAGTGTACCTATTTGTTCGTCCATGATGGAGAGCGTTAACATCATGCTGCCATGGACGCCCCAAAATAAGATGACAAACATGTAGTGGCATAACGTGGCATTCCACTTTATCAACATAACCATCAACAGAAAAAGGGACCTTCACCCTGTGAGTAACCTTCACTTTGCCCACATCATTGATCCACTTCATATAGTATGGTTTTGGGTGCTCCCATGTTGGCAAAGAAAGAGACTCAACCACATCCTTGCTAATCATGTTGCTAGCACTGCCGCCATCAATTATCAGTTTGCACACTTCTTCCTTGATGGTACATGCAGTATAAAAAATACTCCGTCGTTGTCCTGGTTCAAGAATGACCTTGTCATCTCGCTGGACCTTATGTGCTAGCAAACTCTCCATATCGGGATCATCTTGAGGATAACATAGTATGGTATCACCACAACCTCTTACAATTCCATCCTCTAACTTAGGCGTCTCATCTTCAGATTCTGAAATATATTCCGCATCAACAAGTAGAACCCTTCGTTGATTGGAACATTCATGCTTCATGTGTCCACGTCCTCCACACTTGTGGCAAATAATATTACGGTGATGCGATGACGTCGCACTAGATGAAACCTGAGAAACCTCCTTTGGCGCAACTGCCACTTTGCTCTGTTCAATGCTTCCCGACTTATAAGGAGTCGGTTTAGCACTAAAACCACCATCAATAGGAGAAGAACCACGTCACCCATTGTTGTAAGTTGGACGATTCTCTGAAGCTTGCTTCTCCAATACCCAACGTTCAGCACGCTCCGCTTGATGAAGTAACTCATGAATATCATTATATTGCATTAAATCAACACGGTCACGAATGTTTTCTTCTAACCCCTCAAAGAAACGTACCATGGTCGCCTCCGCAGACTCACGCACAGCTGTACGGATCACCAAAACTTGCATCTCCTTGTAGTACTCATCAACTGATTTCATACCTTGCACTAGACGATGCAGTCTACTATGAAGTTGGCGAGTGTAGTAAGCAGGCACAAAACGTTCCCTCATGATTCGCTTCATGTCAGCCCATGTCGCTGGTCGCTCATGAGTACGGTTCTTACTATCCCACCATACAAGAGCATACTCTATAAATTCCATAGATGCAACACGAACCTTCTTCTCTTCGGAGTAGTTGTGACCATCAAAAATCTGATTTACGCGCATCTCCCACTCCAAATATTTCTCCGGGTCAGCACAACGTCCATAGAATTCAGGTATGGTTATCTTGATTCGACCCAAACCATCATCCTCGTGGGCACCATTGCCGCCATAGTCACAGCGCTGCCCAGCATGGCGGTGAGCCCCAGCATCATGCCGTGGTCGGTGAGGTAAGCCTCCACGGGCATCAGAATCCTCAGAAAAATCACCATCATCGTCATTGTCATGGTCACGACGTCGTAGTGGTGAGTGGGAATGTCGGGGTGCCGCATCTCTTGCCTGAAGGCGCTGAACTGCTGCGGTGAGCCGATTAAGACTCGCAGTCACCACCTGTAGACTATCAGTGCGCTCTCGATCGCTGGCAGTCAAACGCTCGTTCAACCTGTCCTCGACACCAACAATATTTGCATACAACTCCTCAACCCTTGTCCCAAGCTTCTTTTTCGCTCCCTTGATCGACATCAGATGGATACGTAAATCATCACTTATATTCAGATCCTCCGGAAGTTCATCGCCCTCCTCATGATCAGATTTCTCATGCTGCGAGTTCACCATCTTTCAAACAATTGAATCAAATAGCCGAGGAAAAAAATTGTACCGTGATCAACCTTGCTCTGAATACCACTTGATGCAACTGTCGACAGAAAATCGATGGCGTGAATATTTTCCAATCTTTCCCGGTACGATGTCACTTGAAACGACATGGCGCTCACGATCTTCTAGATGCAATCACCACAGAAACAACACGCACACCCGAAAGAGGAAGTACATGGACGATCCTCCGCGGATCGGCAGCAAACTAGAGACGGCGTCTCTAATCCCTCGCCAAAAACACAAAGCAATAATTAAAGCTCCTTGACAAAAACACGCTACGGGGAGATACCCCGACTTGCTTTTCCTCTATTCCAGAACCAAAACAACCTCCAAAAAAACTCCCCCTAACGCTATGGCACGGAAGAATAAATAGTGCGCTGGCCCTGGCCGGCCTAAACCAATCGTACCCGACTAGTACTTCTCTAAATATCCTAAGAGACTATTATTCTAATCTAATTAAGAACCGGCTAATTAGTGTGGTAATTTAGGCACGCAGGCCTTTTCTTTCCAAACAAAGATGCATACGTGTCAGGTCCTTTCTTTATTGAAATCAACATGTTGGTTGCCATCCACACATGGAGTCTTGTAGTCCCAGCTTTCCTTGCGTTCTGCATGCTTCTTCACCACGTAGCCAAACCGATCAAAACCAATCTTAGACTGGTTCAAGGGCTGCACTCCTCCTGTTATCCAGCCTCCCCGTATATGAATATTATTTTTCTGTCGCCACTTCGGTGCTATACAGTTTGATGGCCTTATCATCACAAATTGTTGACGCAGTGCAGGCACAATATACCTCTCTTTTCTTCCTTCGGTGTCCTTATTAACAGGATCAGTAGCGAGAACACATGGGGTCACATCAGAGCATCGTCGCGGGATCTATGTGTGAAGCGGAATACATAGCTGCTTCGGAAGCAGCAAATGAAGGAGTTCATATCCGATCTAGGTGTCATACCTAGTGCATCGGGTCCAATGAAAATCTTTTGTGACAATACTGGAGCTATTGCCTTGGCCAAGGAATCCAGATTTCACAAGAGAACCAAGCACATCAAGAGACACTTCAATTCCATCCATGATCAAGTCAAGGAGGGGGTCATAGAGATTTGCAAGATACATACGGATCTGAATGTTGCAGACCCGTTGACTAAGCCTGTCTCACGAGCAAAACATGATCAGCACCAAGACTCCATGGGTGTTGGAATCATTACAATGTAATCTAGATTATTGACTCTAGTGCAAGTGGGAGACTGAAGGAAATATGCCCTAGAGGCAATAATAAAGTTGTTATTTATATTTCCTTATATCATGATAAATGTTTATTATTCATGCTAGAATTGTATTAACCGGAAACTTAGTACATGTGTGAATACATAGACAAACAGAGTGTCACTAGTTTGCCTCTACTTGACTAGCTCATTGAATCAATGATGGTTATGTTTCCTAACCATAGACATGAGTTGTCATTTGATTAATGGGATCACATCATTAGAGAATGATGTGATTGACTTGAACATCCGTTAGCTTAGCACGATGATCGTTTAGTTTGTTGCTATTGCTTTCTCCATAACTTATACATGTTCCTATGACTATGAGATCATGCAACTCCCGAATACCGGAGGAACACTTTGTGTGCTACCAAACGTCACAACATAACTGGGTGATTATAAAGTGCTCTAGAGGTGTCTCCGATGGTGTTTTTTGAGTTGGCATGGATAGAGATTAGGATTTGTCACTCCATGTCGGAGAGGTATCTCTGGGCCCTCTCGGTAATGTACATCACTATAAGCCTTGCAAGCAATGTAGCTAATGAGTTAGTTACAGGATGTAGCATTACAAAACAAGTAAAGAGACTTGCCGGTAACGAGATTGAACTAGGTATTGAGATACCGACGATCGAATCTGGCAAGTAACATACCGATGACAAAGGGAACAACGTATAGTTATGCTTTGACCGATAAAGATCTTCGTAGAATATGTAGGAGCCAATATGAGCATCCAGGTTCCGCTATTGGTTATTGACCGGAGACATGTCTCGGTCATATCTACATAGTTCTCGAACCCGTAGGGTCCGCATGCTTAACGTTCGGTGACGATCGTATTATGAGTTTATGTGTTTTGATGTACCGAAGGTAGTTCGGAGTCCCGGATTTGATCACGGACATGACGAGGAGTCTCGGAATGGTCGAGACGTAAATCCGATATATTGGAAGCCTATATTTGGACATCGGAATGGTTCCGAGTGGTTCAGGCATTTTCGGAGTAGGGAGGTTACCGGAACCCCCCGGGGAGTATATGGGCTTATTGGGTTAGTGGAATAGAGGAGGGGAAGGGGGGGGGGGGGGGGGGGGGGGGGGGTGGGGGGGGGGGGGGGGGGGGGGGGGGGGGGGGGGGGGGGGGGGGGGGGGGGGGGGGGGGGGGGGGGGGGGGGGGGGGGGGGGGGGGGGGGGGGGTGGGGGGGGAGGGGGGGGGGGGGGGGGAGGGCAGGAGCCGTCCCAAGCCCAATCGAAATTGGGAGGGGGGCTCCTTTCCTTCCTCCCTCTCTCCTCCTTCCTTCCTCTCCTACTCCTACTTGGAGGGGGAATCTACTCCCGTGGGAGTAGGACTCCCCTAGGCGTGCCATTAGAGGGCCGGCCCTCCCCCCTCCTCCAGTCCTTTATATATGAGGAAGGGGGCACCCCATAGACACACAAGTTGATCATTGATCTTTTAGCCGTGTGCGGTGCCCCCCTCCACCATAATCCACCTCGGTTATATTGTAGTGGTGCTTAGGTGAAGCCCTGTTCCGTAGCAACATCATCACCGTCATCACGCCGACGTGCTGACGAAACTCTCCCTCGAAGCTCTACTGGATCGTGAGTTCACGGGACGTCACCGAGCCGAACGTGTGCAGATCGCGGAGGTGTCGTACCTTCGGTGCTAGATCGGTCGATCGTGAAGACGTACGACTACATCAACGTTGTCATAACGCTTCCGCTTACGGTCTATGAGGGTACGTAGACGATACTCTCCCCTCTCGTTGCTATGCACCACCATGATCTTGCGTGTGCGTAGGATTTTTTTTGAAATTACTGCATTCCCCAAAAAAAAGGACATAGTGTAGGACACTAGATGGATTCTCACACACTCCTCTTATCTCACTTTTGGTGGCCAATAGAACTAAGTTCTTGTTGTTTCTCATCGTGGAGGCACTCAATTTGGGCTTGTGCTCACTCTCTTTTTGGTTGTTCGCTCTCTCACTATTCTCTCACGATGGGTGGCTTGCTTGTCGGCGATCACTTGGCTTGAGACATAGGGCGAAGTACGTACTCCTCTTCCTTTCATCTTGAAGATGTAGTGGTTCGTTCGGCCGTTGTGGATGACACCTCTATCAAATTGCCATGGTCGACCAAGAAGAAGGTGGCAAACGGTCATTGGAACGACATCACACTCCAAAGTGTCTTCGTAAGCTCCGATTTTGAAGGAGACTTGCACTCTATGCTCGACTTGGAATAGTGTAGAGTCACTTGCCATTGAACTTTGTAGGGATGTGGGTGCTTCGTCTTGGGCAATTGGAGCTTGGAGCAAAGTTCTTCACTTGCTAGTTATGAAACTCCCTCCATCGATGATGACCTTGACGGACCTTCCATTGATGTCAGCCTTGGTATGAAAGATATGGCATCTTTGGTCTTCTTCTTGGTGATGTTGAAGATTCAATACCTTGGAGACAACAAGAGCGGGTGATGAGGACATCAATACCATTGTTACACCCACAGCCCCTACTGTTACATATACTGGACCAATTACTAGAGCTCGCGCACGCCAATTAAATTACCAGGTACTTTCGTTTCTTGGTAATGATTCTAATGTTCATGAGATTATGATGCTGCCTAAATTGGATACATTTGTTTTGCTTTCAAATGAAGGGCCTAGCTTGGAGAAGGATGAACATTGGAGCAAGAACACGCATGAAGTTGATGGCATGCGCAAGGGGATCAAGAACGGAGTTACAAGTGATGATTTCAGGACTTTGAAGCCGCCATAAGGAGTGCATGAAGCCATGGACGAAATATACAAGATGCCACTTCATAATATTCGTCCATAGGCTATTCTAGGTGCTGCGTCACCTTATTAATGGGCCAGGCCCATGTAATTTCGAAATACTTAAGTATAGGCTATTTTTAGAGTCCGTATGTGTGGGGAAACAAGAGTTAGGGTTGGTTTCGGACCCCACCCTCAAGGGCCACGAAATTCCCCTCTTCCTCCATATATACAGCCCTTAGGGCGTCGTTTAGACTTTGGGTTTTGTTTAGATTAAAAGTTCGCCATAGCTGCAACTTCGCGTACTTCGTTTGTGTCCAACGACCAGACCAAGACGTCACAGAACCCCACCTTGATCAATAAAGCTTTCATCTTATATTCGCAATATCCAGATTGCAATCTCAGTTTCTTGCTTGTTCTTCGTTTGCTCGCAGGAAACAGACCCTCGTGGTCAGGTTGATCGTGCTCCGGCGTGGTCAATAACCCCTCGGAAGTTGGTTTAGCGATTGCTAAGGCGCGACGTGCGCACGTTCGTAGTCGGATCGTCAAGGTCGACTCCCACAGAAAACGATAGCCACCATCTCATCGAAACATCGGGACACCTTTGCCTCTATCAAGTGGTATCAGATTTCCAGGTTGCTCGGTGAGATTTTACAGTTTTTCGTAGTTTAGATCGAGTCTGTTCTTCATACCTACAGTCCACGAAAAAGCAAAAAAATTAGGGTTAGTTCATCATCCGAACCAATCTGAGCCTTTGCATAATCTTTTTTAGGGTTTTTGCTTTGTTGAATTTGCGGTTGCATCGTCGTGTCAAGTTGCTGGTCTTAGAGTCTAGTCTTTTAGAGTTTCGAGTTCTGGTACAAGTTGTCACGCCGCCGCCGCACCATCATCATCGCCCATCTACCACTTTTGCTTATCCGCCACCGCTCTGAATCCATATCCATATACCCCAATCCGTATCCATATACCACCATCAATCTCTATCCATATACCACCACCGCTACCATATACCACCACCGCTGCCATATACCACCATATATCCACCACCAATCCGAGTTCTTCTCATATTAGGTTTGTTTTTGAGATCAATCTCAATTCCGATTCGTGTTTCCTTGCCTGCGTAGGTCTCGAGAAAAAAAAAGGTACTGTGCTGGCAGACCGTGCAGAGAGGCCTAGACACACAAAATACGGCGCTGCACAAATAAGGGAAAGCAACTTGAATTTTCGCGTCTGCGTAGAGTCTGGAGACCCCCGGGCAGTTTTTAGGCCAAAATTTTCACGGGCAAAAATATTTTTTCCCTATCCTATTTTTAGGCTTTTCTGAGTCTTTTGAGCCACGTGCCATCATAGTGATTTTTTGTCGCACTTTTTCGTCGTCGCTGCCCTGATTTCCGAAAAAAAAGTGAAAAAAAAAATTTCGTGCCCATCCTATCAGTTTGACGAGGGAAGAGTTTTGAGACACTCGCCATTATAGTAATTTTTCGCAAAAAAAAGAGGAGCGCAAAAAAAAGCGAAAAAAAAAGTTCCAGAGTGTGCTTTTCCCTTATTTACGTGCAGCGCCGTGATTTTGTTAGTGTTCTAGGCTCGCGTCTCTAGCACGGTCTAGCCTAGGACCAGCACAGTACCGTCGTTGAGCGTTTATTCAACTTTGCATCTCTGAATTGATTATTGCTGACCCTTTTTGCTACCATACTATAAGCCTTCCCAGCTCCACATACCTCACGTCGTGCGTTTGACTCTCCCTGGCAATCGCTCTATCCAAGCTTTTGAGAGTTTGACTACAACGGTTGCCGATCACCGCCTGCTGCTGGTAAGAACTGGTAAGAATTGAGATTTGCTTGACGGATTTGTGACACCCGCCACCACCACCTCTTGTTAGTATTCTGTAGGATCATATTCTTGTGTGTGTTTCTATTGTTGCTAACCATGGCAGGATCACAAGCCGACGAGACTGACTGGGAGAACATGACGAATCAGGAGTTGCATGATAAATTTCAGCAAATGATGAATGGACAGGTGCAGGATGTGCTAAACAGATTTGAAGAGGCCATGGAGAAGATAGATGACATGGAGAAGACGTTCGAAACAAAGCTCGAACAGGTTTAATGAATTGCTCGCGCGTCTTCCACCACCACCACCGGCTGCACCTAACGCACCTCTACAACAACAACAACGACGACTACCTACACATCGTGAAACAGCCCTCCGCCGAGCGAGCCGTCTCCCTCTTGCACCTGGCCAAACTGTTGGTGCTGCTGTTGCTACTTCTGTGGCTCCTGCTGCTGATGCGGAGGAGGATGATTTTGCTGGCGATTACGAGGATGAGGTTGATCAAAATCAGAACTACGTGCCACCACCAGCACAGCAACCATCAGGTCGTCCACATGCAAATAATGGCAATGGTAGGGCTCACCCTCAGGTACGAGATCATGACCATCTCCCTAAACTAAAATTGAATATTCCACCATTTGAGGGTAGATATGTTCCTGATATATATCTTACTTGGGAGTTAGAAACTGAACAACGATTTACATGTTTACAATATCCCGAGGAGAGACGTGTTCTGCTGCTGTTTGTGCTTTCACTAGTTTTGCATGTGTTTGGTGGTCTGAGCATTGTAGATTATATCCTATTCCGGCTACTTGGGCTGCTTTGAAAACTGCTATGCGTACTCGTTGGGTTCCACCATATTATCAACGTGAATTACTTCAAAAATTGCAGCGCTTAAGACAGGGAAAAAATTCTGTAGAAGAATATTATCAGGAATTACAAACTGGCATGATTAGATGTGGTATTGTTGAGGAGAATGAAGCTATGCTAGCACGTTTTATGGGTGGATTAAATAGAGAGATTCAGACGCATTCTAGAGTATAAGGAGTATACTAATATCACTCGTTTATTCCATCTTGCTTGTAAAGCTGAACGTGAAGTGCAGGATCGACAGGCATTGGCGCGAACTAACTTTTCTGCAGGTCGATCTTCATCATGGACACCACGTGCATCTCTACTCACACTTCTGCTGCACCGGTGCCTCCGTCAGGTGCCACCCATGATACAAGAAAGCAGGCACAACCACCACTATCTGCCAAGAGCACACCTTCTGGGCCTGCACAGAGCTCTTCTTCATCCATGGCATCAACAGGGCAAACACATGATATTATTTGTGACGTTGCAAGGGTGGAGGTCATTATGCGAGAGAATGCCCATCTAAGCGTGTGATGATTGTTACTGAGGATGGTGGGTATGAGTCCGCTAGTGACTATGATGAGGAGACTTTGGCTCTTATTACACGTGAAGAACACGGTGGAGAGATTCTGATCATGAGACGCAATACATGGCTGCTGAAGATGCTGACAGGTATGAATGTTTAGTTGCTCAACGTGTTTTGAGTGTGCAGGTTACACAAGCTGAGCAAAATCAGAGGCATAATTTGTTCCATACAAAGGGAGTTGTGAAGGAACGTTCTGTTCGCGTCATCATAGATGGAGGGAGCTGCAATAACTTGGCTAGCATGGAGATGGTGGAGAAGCTATCTCTCACCACAAGACCACATCCACATCCTTACTACATCCAATGGTTCAACAACAGCGGCAAGGTTAAGGTAACACGTACTGTTCGTGTGCATTTTAGTATCTCTACATATGCTGATTATGTTGATTGTGATGTGGTACCTATGCAAGCATATTCCTTATTACTTGGTAGACCATGGCAATTTGATAAAAATTCTATCACCATGGTAGAAACAATAGTATACTCTTGTTCATAAGGATAAAAATATTACTTTGCTTCCTATGACTCCTGATCATTTTGAAAGATGATATTAATAGAGCTATAAAGAACAGGAGAAATAAGAGTGAAAATCAGATTGTGGCAAAAGAATTTGAGCAACAAATGGCCATAATAATAAACATCTAGTGTTGCTTCTGAAATTAAATTGAAAGTGCATGTTTACTTGCCACCAAATCTGATATTGATGATCTAGATTTCAGCAAATCTGTTTGCTATGCTTTTGTGTGCAAAGAGGCATTATTTTCATTCGAGGACGTGCCTTCCTCTTTGCCTCCTGCTGTCACTAACATTTTGCAGGAGTTCGCGACGTCTTTCCACAAGACGTGCCACCGGGATTACCACCTATTCGAGGGATTGAGCATCAAATTGACTTAATTCCCGGTGCTTCGCTACCCAACCGTGCACCATACCGTACCAATCCAGAGGAGACGAAGGAGATTATGCGTCAAGTACAAGAACTGCTCGACAAAGGTTATATACGCGAATCCCTTAGTCCTTGTGCTGTTCCTATCATTTTAGTGCCGAAAAAGGATGGTACGTCGCGTATGTGCGTTGATTGTAGAGGCATTAATAATATTACTATTCGTTATCGTCATCCTATTCCTAGGCTAGATGATATGCTTGATGAATTGAGTGGCTCTACAATATTCTCCAAAGTTGATTTGCGTAGTGGTTACCATCAAATTCGTATGAAATTGGGAGATGAATGGAAAACAGCATTTAAAACTAAGTTTGGATTATATGAGTGGTTAGTCATGCCTTTTGGGTTAACTAATGCACCTAGTACTTTCATGAGGTTAATGAAGAAGTTTTACGTGCTTTCATTGGACGATTTGTGGTAGTTTACTTTGATGACATATTGATTTATAGCAAATCTTTGGAGGAACATTTGGAACATTTACGTGCTGTTTTTATTGCTCTACGTGATGCACGTTTGTTTGGTAACCTTGGAAAGTGCACCTTTTGCACCGACCGAGTATCTTTTCTTGGCTATGTTGTTACTCCACAGGGAATTGAAGTTGATAAAGCCAAGATTGAAGCTATTGAGAGTTGGCCGCAGCAAAACGGTCACACAAGTGAGGAGTTTCCTTGGCCTCGCTGGTTTCTATAGGCGTTTTGTGAGAGATTTCAGCACCATTGCTGCACCTCTCAACGAGCTTACAAAGAAGGATGTGCCTTTTGTTTGGGGTACCGCACAGGAAGAAGCCTTCACGGTATTGAAAGATAAGTTGACACATGCTCCTTTACTCCAACTTCCTAATTTCAATAAGACTTTTGAGCTTGAATGTGATGCTAGTGGAATTGGATTAGGAGGTGTGTTATTACAAGATGGAAAACCTGTTGCATACTTTTCTGAAAAATTGAGTGGGCCTAGTCTGAACTATTCTACTTATGATAAAGAATTATATGCTCTTGTTCGGACCTTAGAAACATGGCAACATTATTTATGGCCCAAGGAATTTGTTATACATTCTGATCATGAATCTTTGAAACACATTAAAAGTCAAGCAAAACTGAACCGTCGACATGCTAAATGGGTTGAATTCATTGAGACTTTCCCTTATGTGATTAAACACAAGAAGGGTAAAGAAAATGTTATTGCTGATGCCTTGTCTCGTCGTTATACTATGCTTTCACAACTTGACTTTAAAATATTTGGTTTGGAGACCATCAAAGATCAATATGTTCATGATGCTGAATTTAAAGATGTATTGCAGAATTGTAAGGAAGGGAGAACTTGGAACAAGTTCGTTCTTAACGATGGATTTGTGTTTCGTGCTAACAAGCTATGCATTCCAGCTAGCTCCGTTCGTCTTTTGTTGTTGCAGGAGGCGCATGGAGGAGGATTAATGGGACACTTTGGCGTCAAGAAGACGGAGGTATACTTGCTAACATTTCTTTTGGCCAAAGATGAGACGGGATGTTGAGCGTTTTGTTGCTCGCTGCACTACATGTCAAAAAGCTAAGTCACGACTCAATCCTCATGGTTTATATATGCCTTTGCCTGTACCTAGTGTTCCTTGGGAGGATATATCTATGGACTTTGTTTTAGGTTTACCTCGAACAAAGAAGGGGAGGGATAGCATATTTGTTGTCGTGGATAGGTTCTCGAAAATGGCACACTTTATACCATGTCATAAAAGCGATGATGCTGTTAATGTTGCTGATTTGTTCTTTCGTGAAATTATTCGCTTGCATGGTGTGCCAAATACTATTGTTTCAGATCGTGATACTAAATTTCTTAGCCACTTTTGGAGATGTTTATGGGCTAAGTGGGGACTAACTGCTTTTTAGTACTACTTGTCACCCCCAAACTGATGGACAAACTGAAGTAGTCAATAGAACATTGTCTACTATGCTTAGGGCTGTTTTGAAGAATAACAAGAAAATGTGGGAAGAATGCTTGCCTCATATTGAATTTGCTTATAATCGTTCATTGCATTCTACTACTAAGATGTGCCCTTTTGAAATTGTGTATGGTTTCCTACCTCGTGCACCTATTGATTTGTTGCCTCTTCCATCTTCGGAGAAGGTTAATTTTGATGCTAAAGAACGTTTGAATTGATTTTAAAAATGCATGAGTTAACTAAGGAAAACATTGAGCGTATGAATGCTAAATATAAACTTTCTGGAGATAAGGGTAGAAAACATGTTGTGTTTGCACCTGGAGATCTTGTTTGGTTACATTTGCGTAAAGATAGATTTCCTAATCTGCGCAAATCAAAGCTAATGCCACGTGCTGATGGTCCTTTTAAGGTTTTAGAGAAAATAAATGATAATGCATATAAACTTGAGCTACCTGCAGATTTTGGGGTTAGTCCCACTTTTAACATTGCAGATTTGAAGCCTTATTTGGGTGAGAAGATGAGCTTCCGTCGAGGACGACTTCATTTCAAGAAGGGGAGGATGATGAGGACATCAATACCATTGTTACACCCACAGCCCCTACTGTTACATATACTGGACCAATTACTAGAGCTCGCGCACGCCAATTAAATTACCAGGTACTTTCGTTTCTTGGTAATGATTCTAATGTTCATGAGATTATGATGCTGCCTAAATTGGATACATTTGTTTTGCTTACAAATGAAGGGCCTAGCTTGGAGAAGGATGAACATTGGAGCAAGAAACGCATGAAGTTGATGGCCATGCGCAAGGGGATCAAGAACGGAGTTACAAGTGATGATTTCAGGACTTTGAAGCCGCCATAAGGAGTGCATGAAGCCATGGACGAAATATACAAGATGCCACTTCATAATATTCGTCCATAGGCTATTCTAGGTGCTGCGTCACCTTATTAATGGGCCAGGCCCATGTAATTTCGAAATACTTAAGTATAGGCTATTTTTAGAGTCCGTATGTGTGGGGGAAACAAGAGTTAGGGTTGGTTTCGGACCCCACCCTCAAGGGCCACGAAATTCCCCTCTCTTCCTCCATATATACAGCCCTTAGGGCGTCGTTTAGACTTTGGGTTTTGTTTAGATTAAAAGTTCGCCATAGCTGCAACTTCGCGTACTTCGTTTGTGTCCAACGACCAGACCAAGACGTCACAGAACCCCACCTTGATCAATAAAGCTTTCATCTTATATTCGCAATATCAAGATTGCAATCTCAGTTTCTTGCTTGTTCTTCGTTTGCTCGCAGGAAACAGGCCCTCGTGGTCAGGTTGATCGTGCTCCGGCGTGGTCAATAACCCCTCGGAAGTTGGTTTAGCGATTGCTAAGGCGCGACGTCTTGCACGTTCGTAGTCGGATCGTCAAGGTCGACTCCCACAGAAAACGATAGCCACCATCTCATCGAAACATCGGGACACCTTTGCCTCTATCAGCGGGACTTGAATCTTCATCACAAAAGACTTGTTCCTCTTCATTGTTCACTTGCCGGTGCATGGCGACTTGCTAAAGTGCTTCCGTTTCTCATTCACTCATGGAGTTGTATGTACCATCATCGTTGAGGATCATGGTTTGCTTGTTGGTACCGTCAAAGGACTTGTGGCCTCGGCCTCTGCATGTGAAGCATTTGAAGGAACTTGTCTTGACGGTCTCATCGGTTGGGGTAGATGATGATGAAGCTCGTGGCTTGAAGTTGCTTGTATTAGGTGGATGACTTGGAGTTGTCAAAGTTTTCTTGTAACTCGACTTATCGTTGTTGCTTGTAAAAGGTTTGGTTGAGGTAGAAGGTGTTGGAGTCGTTGAAGCTTGGGTGTTGGAGAAGCCGTATAACTTGGATGAGAACTTGGCATACTTGAAGTCTTCTTGCACTTGACGTTCCGCTTTGGTAGCTTGATGCACTAGCTCGATGAGGTTCGAGTATGGTTGTAAGTCGGTGATCTTCTTGATGGGATGATTGAGTCCATTCAAGAAACGTGCCATAGTTTGCTCATCATCTTCCATGACATTGGCTCGTATCATTGCAATCTCCATTTCCTTGTAGTACTCCTCAACACTCTTGGTTCCTTGCTTGAGTAGTTGGAGTTTCTTGAAGAGGTCGCGGTTGTAGTAGGTAGGCACGAAGCGTGCTCTAATGACATCCTTCATTTGCACCCAAGTAGTGATGGGTGGTTCACCTTTTGCCTCTCGGCGCTCAATGACTTGTTCCCACCAAATGAGGACATAGTCTTGGAACTCAAGGGATGCCATCGTGATCTTCTTCTCTTCTTCATAGTTGTGCAAGTGGAAGCTTTTGTCGACCTTCAATGCCCATGAAAGGTACTCTTCGGGTCATTGCTTCCATTGAACTTGGGCATGGTGAACTTTAGCTTGCCATAGTGTTCCTCTTCATTGTGTTCGGGATGGGGATGAAGACGTCCTTGACGAGGAGGATCGTCTCTCACAACTTGCTCTTTCCATGGAGGATTTCCATTGTCTTCTTGTTCTTTTTGAACTTGATGTTCTTGGAGAGCTTGTGGAGGAACATGTCGAGCTTGACGTTGCACACGAGCTTGATATACTCGTTCTTGAACTTCTTCGCGAAGTGCTTCTTCATGTTCACGAGCTTGTCGGCCTCGGTTGGCTACGACTCGACTTGATTCTCGGAGGGCTTGTTGCGCCTCAAGTGCTTGAGCATCTCGCAATTGTTTCTCTTTACGTTGTGCCTCGGCATCTTGTACTTCTTGGTGTAGATGCGCTCGCTCTTCCTCTTTGTGTTGGCGTTGTCGTTGCCATTCTCGTGCTTGCGCAAAGGTGGCTTGGTTTTGACAATGTTGTTGTTCTTGGGAGTTGTTGTCGTGTAGAGGGTTGCGGTTGGCTTGATGATCCTGGCTCGCAGCACGACGAAGAGTATTCGATGTCGGTGTACTTGAGCCGGAGATGGTGTAGTCGGAGTGTCAACTTGAGCGGCTCCGTTTTGATGAGGACGAAGTGGAAGAAGAGTGGTTGAGCAACAAATCACGAATCTCGTCCATTCTTACGTCGTTCTCTTGCTTGTGGTCGTCGAGTGTGTGGTCGAAGTAGTCCCTTGTACATTGCTCGGAGAGTCACAAGTCGGTGGCGAGGTTGTCGATGCGTTCGCTCATTGCTTGTTGCTCTTGATGCAAAGCACGTTGTGCACCAAAGAGGTGGCTCTTTGTGACGTAGGAGTTCATGTCATCGTCTTGCCCGATGAAGAGTGGGTTGGTAGAAGTACTTGGCCTATCCATCATTCCAGGAAAATATGTGAGTGGGAGAAGGACAAGAACTTATACCAAATGTACCTTGACTGATGTTGAAGGTGGATCAAGATCACTCCAATGTGGAACAAGGGAATATCATAATCGGTACCAATTCTTGTCGGTTTCTCACACCTACACAAGTAAAAGCTTATGGTGGAGCTTGGTTAGGATGATGGCACAAAATTTGATGCAATTGACAGTGAGCTTCAATAATGTTGGAAAAGATTCACAAGTTTGCAGTGCAACAAGTAGACCAAGCAAAATATGGTACACAGAAACACACACGCAAAGAGATAAGTGGGTTCGTGCAACCAAGGATGAGCCAAAATGTGGAATCCACTAAAATGCTCTTGTTGCACAACACTAGAGAGACGCTAGCACGATTGCACAATAGGCGGATACGAAGACTTGTGCACAACCTACTAAGCAAAAATGCAACGACTTCTATCCCAAGTATGCTCTATGTATGGTGTTTCGATGATATGATCCAAGATGATCTAGTATGACAATCTTAATGTTGTATGATGCTATGGTTCTTGCTTAAAAGCTCTTTGCTTATCTTTCCCTTTTGCTTAAAAGCTTGTTTGGCTCATTGTTGTTTGAGCTCTTTTCTCATGCAATGCTTCATGAACCAAGAGAGCAATTGTGTATGCGATGACAACTTGTGACACAAGAGATGATACCAAGATATGCACCAATGATATGTATGTATGCTATGGGAAGTATGATCACCAATGTGCACAAGTCATGTTGCCGGCAATAGTCAAAGGCTAGTCTCGATGGGTAAGCGACGCAAAAGAGTAAGGCTATGATGGCTATCATGTAACGGCAAGAATGATGTATCACTATACCAAGATGAGGTTACCGCTTGATGTTGGTTGTTTGTAAGCAAGAAACGGTTGACGGTGTCAAAAATGGTGAAGTGGTCATTGTCGATGACGCGTCCATGGCAAAGATGAGCGGCGGCGATGTTGATGTCGAATCGTACCTAAATAGCCGAAACACAATAGGACATGGGACCGCAACTCAAATTCTCAAAGCAAAATGTCACAAAAATTGTCGGAGTTGGTAGTGGTAAGAGATGGTGGTGTATGTGGTATATGGTGGTGGTATGCGGAAGTGTATGTGGGCACCGGGACCAAACTTGGCGAAATATGGACGGAAAACGGGCGGTGGATGGAAGAGATGCTGCCAGGGGCCGGATGTCCAGGCTTGATGGCCGGATGTTCGGGAGGCCGGATGTCCTAGCTGTCGGGCCGGATGTCCGGGCTCTGGATCCGTGGACGAATTCGAAGAACTTCGCGTGGAGAGGTCAAATCCGGGTAAAATTCGGGGAAGTTTGTGGATGGAAATTGGGTAAAAGTGGATGGAAAGCTAGATCTACCTGTAACACACGAAATTCGCGGATCAAATCCAACAAAACTTCATCACATAAACAAATCACAAAAAAATTGGGGCTATTTTTGTGGGTAATTTTTGAATTAGGGACAAAATCAACAAAAACAAGGCTAGAAACACAACGGGGAGGCTCCGAAATCGTGATCAACGTCGCTCTAGATACCAAGATGATGTAGGGTGGAAACCCTAGGGGCCGATCTTTCATGAAAGGAGCGGATCCCGTGATGAACACGAAGAACACGAGGGGAAACACGAGGGGAAATCACAAAGGGGCACAAAGAGAAATACTCAAACCAACAATATTAAGTCACACATGTGCTAGATCCTCGAAACACGAGAGGAGATAAAAGATCCAAAGTCAACAAAGGACGATACAAATGGTAGTCTTGATGGTCTTCTCCGTGAGGAGGCCTTGAATCCAAGTGGATCTTCTCCAAAGAGGGGTCGCGGTCTCTCTCGTGGAGTAGATCCGGGTGGATGAGCGAAGCTCTATCTCACAAATGAGTTAACAAAATGCTAACCCTAAAACGTAGGTAAGTGGAGAGTATATATAGTCTAGGGGGAGAAAGGGTACATGGGCCTCGGCCCTTTACTGTGCGTAGACAGATGGGGCCGGATGTCTGCGCGTCGGGCCAGATGTTTGAGCCTTCGGGAGGAGCCGGATGTCCGGGGTGATGGGGATTCTCTTCTATCCTCTGTTTGAAGCTTGGCCGGATTTCCGGGCTAGGCCGGATGTCTGGGCTGGGGCCGGATGTCTGGGGCCTGTAGATGTCCAGCGGCTGGAATGCTGCTGTAGCTAATGTCTCCAGCGGCCGGATGTCCAGGCTCGGGGCCGAATGTCCGGGCCCTGGAGCTGCCTTCTTCTCCTTTCGGTGTTCCTCTTCATCCATGGACTTGGCGGCTTGTTCGTCTTCACGTGCATCTTCGGGAGGGTCCTCTTGGTACCTAATCATGCACAACATCTCGGACTTAGGTAGTAGCCATGTCTCAAGAGGATCATATGTAATATCACTAAGGAGAGAAGTCACCTCGGTCTCGAGAGCTCTAGCTCTAGCTCGAGTCATAGGTCCTCTTGGCACTTCGTGAGGCGATGGTAGGTCCATGGGGATGACCGTAGGATGCTCCGCATCACTTTTGGCCTAACTTGGTAATCGATCAGTAGCCTGGAGGGTAGTATGGATCCTGAGGAGCAGGCATCCACTCATCCCACTGTTGAGGAGCAGGCATCCACTGATCCTACTATGGAGGCTCCTCCTATGCTGCCTCCTCAGCAGCCTGAGCGTTTCGATAGGCGATGATGTCTGCAGGCATAATCCTATATGCGCCCCTGACAACAGGATCAAACAAAGTAGGAGCAGGCAATGGAATAACATCACGAGTCCTCACACTAAAAACCAGGTTATACGGAATGGGGATGTGAGGAGATTCGATATCGATAAAATGGTGGTGATCCATGCCTACACGATCTAGGTAAACTTTGGTCAAAGGGAAATCATGAGGGAGTATCTCAACCTTGAAGTGAGCCACCAAATGAGTAGCATAAATCCCACCATGTATTTTGCCCTGAGTTTTATTAGGATGGAGGTGACGAGCCACAATAGCTCCCAAGCTATGCGTGTTGTCGCCCTCTAGTGCACGACCTAAAACACCAAGGTCTGGTGAACTAAGTGCACCCACCTTCTACCTAGCAAGCAAGGATTTGGCAATAAAAAGTGCAAAGTAATGAATAGCGGGAAAACGTAAGTCAGCGGCAGTGATGACTGACACTCCTCTCTCATCACCCACTGACAGAGTGCGATAAAATGCCTCAAAATCGGCCGGCCTAGGATCAGCGAAGCTCCCATCAGACGGGATCATGCATATGTCACAAAACTCAGTAAGTGGTATCTGATGGTTTTCAGCATATAAATCAAAGCTCACTTCAGAAGGATTATTTCTAGGCAAGAAAGTAAAGCTCTGAACAATGATGTTTGTGAGGATGTGGTGCTAGTCACACTCATCTGCGATGAAGTCGGTGAGGCCGACATTAGCAATATATTGCATGAACTCCTCAAGAATTCCAGCCTCTTGTAGGAACGGGGTGTGCGGCCATTCGCACGACCGTACTTCCGCCAACCTCCGAGGGTGGAGATCATTGTCAGAAGACTCCCCAATAACTCCCTTGGAGTTCTTCTTAGAGCCAAACTTCCTGAAGATATTCATGTTCGCATACAATTTTTTGAAAATAAAAAGTTTGGAGTTATAAAAATTTGTCAACAAAACTTTGGAAGACTGATAGCAACTACTCATAGGGATACATAGAGACCATAGCTGATGAGAACATGACTACCTTGGACACGACCAAAAATATTGCATACATGCATATTTGTCAGGTGATTTCTAATGCAAACTATTCAATAATCTATTTATGTTATCCAGAACAAAAATACTTCACACACTTTTGTGTTTTGTCTAATTGCAGGTGTATGGGACATTTGTACAATCCACATATGAAGATAAGGGAAAAGGAGAAGTTTAGGTTATGTTCAAAAAGTCCTCTCACGTCACTTTTGGGCCAAGAGAAGATAGAGTCCAAGTCTCTCACGTTCTGGATTCAGATTCGGACTGCACAGACATACCTGACTCAAAACGCCAACAACTTTTTCATACGGACTCCGAATTGGGTGATTCTTTTTTTGTTGGAAACTAGATTTCGTGCTCTTTCCAACCCAATTGGATTCACCTTCAAATTCGTCTGGAGCGTTGAGTTACAGACGAAACAATCTGACGTTGCAGCAGAATCCGAGTCAAACTACAAGCCCAAAGGTGTTTGCATCACCTCCACTTGGGCCCATGAGCCTTGTACGACCTAGGGTTAGTTTTAGGCTGCCTTGGGACGTCCTCCCACCTCCTTGGCCGCCACCCCTTGCTCCTATATAAGTAGATCCATCTAGTAGCTTTTTCCTTCGGGTTTTGTTTAGATTAAAAGTTCGCCATAGCTGCAACTTCGCTTCGTTTGTGTCCAACGACCAGACCAAGACGTCACAGAACCCCACCTTGATCAATAAAGCTTTCATCTTATATTCGCAATATCCAGATTGCAATCTCAGTTTCTTGCTTGTTCTTCGTTTGCTCGCAGGAAACAGACCCTCGTGGTCAGGTTGATCGTGCTCCGGCGTGGTCAATAACCCCTCGGAAGTTGGTTTAGCGATTGCTAAGGCGCGACGTCTCGCACGTTCGTAGTCGGATCGTCAAGGTCGACTCCCACAGAAAACGATAGCCACCATCTGATCGAAACATCGGGACACCTTTGCCTCTATAAAGTGGTATCAGTTTTCAGGTTGCTCGGTGAGAATTTCCAGTTTTCCTAGATTAGATTTATTTTCTTACCTATTGTCCAAGAAAAAGCCACAAAAAAGAGTTAGATCTATTCATCCTTGGTCCAAGCCAGTCTGAGCCTTTGCAATTTTCTTTTCATTGCTTGCATAGTTGAATTATCGGTTGCATCGTCGTGTCGAGTTGCTGGTCTTAGTGTCTAGTTCGTTTAGAGTTTCGAGTTCTATTCACATTAGTCACGCCACCGCTGCATCATTATCTCTTCCGCTGTCCACCACCCATCCATCAATTTCCACCACGTGCTACCCACCATTCATTGTCATAATAATAGTTGAGATCGTTCACATCTTCACTTGATCCAATCTGCATCTTATCTAGTTTGTTTTGGAAAGAGGGAGAAAAAAAGAGAGAAAAAAAATGAGAGAAAAAAAAGAGAAAAAAAAAGTCAGAGAAAAAAAGGAGAGAAAGAAAAAAAAAGTGTGAGGAAAAAAAAGAGAAAAAAACAAAATTCGGATCTTTTTAGACTCAATCTCGTAGTTGAATTCGGATTGGAATCTGTTTTGTGCACTGTTCAGTAAAATAGCTTGGCTGTTGTTTCACATCATTATCTTTACTGCCGTTGTGATCTTCACTTATATCTTGCTGTCCAGAGCTACTTAGTATCCTTCATTGATGCTGGTTGTGCTACGACGTGACGTCATTAGTGTTCTAGGCTCGCGTCTCTAGTTCGGTCTAGCCTAGGACCGGCACAGTACCGTCGTTGAGCGTTTATTCAACATTGCATCTCTGAATTGATTATTGCTAATCTTTTGCTACCATATATAGCCAACCCAGCTCCACATATTTCTACACCGTGTATACGCACGTTCCCCTGGCAATCGCTTTACACAATCTTCGGAGTTATTTGACACCGCTGGTTGCCTGTCACCACCTGCCGCATGGTAAGAACTTGTAAGATATTGATATTTGCTTTACTGTGAGCACTTTACAACCACATCCTAGTAGTTCATAGGAACATTATTCTCGAATTTTGGTTCTTGTTTCTACTAATCATGACAGGTTCCAGAGATAGAAGTTTTTGGACGACGGACACATCTTCACCATCACGAGAGTTGGGACAACACACACAAGCATATGGTCAGGTTATCTCTTTACCATCATTTGAGGGTAGATTTAATCCTGCTATTTATCTAGCTTGGGAGCTTGAAGTAGAACAAGTTTTTAGTCACCATGATTTTTCTGAACTTGAAAGAGTACGAGCTACCATTAGGGCATTTACTGGTTTTGCTTCTGTTTGGTGGAGTGTACATTGTAAGAAAAACATTGATAACCAACCCACAACTTGGAAAGTTTTGAAAGCTGTAATGAGAAAACAATTTTTTCCTCCTTACTATCGTCGTGAATTGCGTCGCAAATTGGAGCAATTAAAACAAGGCAGTAACACTGTTCATGCTTACTACCAAGAGTTCAAATCTTATATGCATCATTGTGACATAGAAGAATTTGAGGATGATACAATGAATAGATTTTTTGGTGGTTTGAACCATGATATTCAGGCAAGATTTCAGTATATTCCTCATTGCATTACTGGTATGTATGTCCGTGCTTGTACCTTTGAGAGACAGATAAAGGAGGATGCATTAGGTGACTACAACAACTACTATTCCAGTTCATGCTCGCCACCGCCGGTGGGTTCCTCCATCATTGCACCTCGGATTATGAGCGCGGCATCATCTCAAGGGTATGGTACATTGTCAACGTCCATACCTACATCAGCTACATCTTTGGTACAAGGTAACAGTAAAGGTATTGATGATATAACTTCACATAAGAATGATGCATGCCTAGTTAACTTGAATGCGTCATGTATTGAGTTACCTGTTGATTTGAGCACACCACCTATTTTAGAGAATCTTGTTACTGTCATGAATGCGTCATGTGATCAAACAACTGAAATATCAATAATTTTGAGTGAACCCATTGAATTAACTGTTGATGCAAAAGAACTAATGTTTAATCATTTTGATATGGCCTCCAATCTTGGTGATGATTCTGTGTCCAATGACTTATTGCATGTTTGCTTATTTAAGCATGTTGTAGCATGTAAATTTGATGCAAGTAAGGTTTATTCACCAAAGTTGGGATGGTTTAATGATGAACATTGCGAATCTTTTGAAATGAATAAGAGCTTCACTTATATGTGCAAACTGAGTTCTAATATTTTCATGCCTTCTACTTCTTGTGATAATTTTTGGGCTTTAGTTTTTATGAACTATGAAAGTTACTCATGTATACATGTGTCATACGTGCAAAAATCAAGGGAAGTTAAACTGGATGACATATACATATACAACATGTACACCTTGTCTCTTTTGTTAGCCACATTTCAGATTAAGCAACGCCGAGGACGGCTTTGTTTTCAAAAAGGGGAGGATGATGAGAACATGACTACCTTGGATACGACCAAAAATATTGCATACATGCATATTTGTCAGGTGATTTCTAATGCAAACTATTCAATAATCTATTTATGTTATCCAGAACAAAAATACTTCACACACTTTTGTGTTTTGTCTAATTGCAGGTGTATGGGACATTTGTACAATCCACATATGAAGATAAGGGAAAAGGAGAAGTTTATGTTGTGTTCAAAAAGTCCTCTCACGTCACTTTTGGGCCAAGAGAAGATAGAGTCTAAGTCTTTCACGTTCTGGATTCAGATTCAGACTGCACAGACATACCTGACTCAAAACGCCAACAACTTTTTCATACGGACTCCTAATTGGGTGATTCTTTTTTTGTTGGAAACTAGATTTCCTGCTCTTTCCAACCCAATTGGATTCACCTTCAAATTCGTCCAGAGCGTTGAGTTACAGACGAAACAATCTGACGTTGCAGCAGAATTCGAGTCAAACTACAAGCCCAAAGGTGTTGCATCACCTCCACTTGGGCCCATGAGCCTTGTACGACCTAGGGTTAGTTTTAGGCTGCCTTGGGACGTCCTCCCACCTCCTTGGGCGCCACCCCTTGCTCCTATATAAGTAGATCCATCTAGTAGCTTTTTCCTTGGGTTTTGTTTAGATTAAAAGTTCGCCATAGCTGCAACTTCTCGTACTTCGTTTGTGTCTAACGACCAGACCAAGACGTCACAGAACCCCACCTTGATCAATAAAGCTTTCATCTTATATTCGCAATATCCAGATTGCAATCTCAGTTTCTTGCTTGTTCTTCGTTTGCTCGCAGGAAACAGGCCCTCGTGGTCAGGTTGATCGTGCTCCGGCGTGGTCAATAACCCCTCGGAAGTTGGTTTAGCGATTGCTAAGGCGCGACGTCTCGCACGTTCGTAGTCGGATCGTCAAGGTCGACTCCCACAGAAAACGATAGCCACCATCTCATCGAAACATCGGGACACCTTTGCCTCTATCAATAGCAAGCATTCAAACTACTTAGAACACTAAGAATTCAACATGCAAGCACATCTACAACAGCACCAAGAGTAGCTAAGTATTCAAAGTTTAAACCACTAAAACAAAAATTATTGGACTAACGGTGGAGTCACATACCAAGCAACAATCCCCCAAAACAGTTTCGGAAACGGAGCTTCGAGCAAAGAGATCGAAATCCGCAGGTTTGAGCTCAAGAACATGGGAGAGAGAGAGCAATGGGGATTTTTTTTCTGGAGGTAGGTGATGATGTTGGATGAAGAAGTAAGTGAGGGGGACCACAACCCACCAGGGCGCGCCTAGGGGTGCTGGCGCGCCCAGGTGGGTTGTGCCCACGTGGTGCACCTCCCTCTGATGTTTATTGCACCAAAAATTCTCAAATATTCAGAACAAATCGTATTAAATTTTCAGGGCATTCTGAGAACTTTTATTTTTGGGTCATTTTTTATTGCACGGGAAATTCAGAAAACAGATAAAACATGGCATTTTATTTTATTTAACTAATAAAAACAGATATAAAAAGTAGGGACAGAAAGGAGTGCTTACTAAATTCATCAACTTCATACTGTTAAAAAATGATCCATTAATAAGGTTGATCAAGTCTTATTAACAACCACTTTCAACTAGCATGAAACCGAAGAACTTTCGTAAATCACTAAGTTACCTCAATGGGGATATGCATTTCCCAAACAATAAGCATTTCATATTTCTTTTTGAAAGTAGGTAGTGGTATTTGAAAACTTCCAATAGTGATTGTCAGAGATTTTTCAATAACATTAATACCATTCACTTGGAATTGTTTCTTCGGAAAGTGCACCATATGCTCATTACCATTAATATGAAAAGTGACCTTGCTTTTATTGCAATCAATAACAGCCCCTGCAGTATTCAAGAAGGGTCTACCAAGGATAATCGACATGTTGTCGTCCTCGGGCATCTTAAGTATAACAAAGTCAGTCAAAATAGTAACATTAGCAACAACAACGGGCACATCGTCACAGATACCAATAGGTATGGCAGTTGATTTATCAGCCCTTTGCAAAGATATTTCAGTAGGTGTGAGTTTATTCAAGTCAAGTCTTTTATATAAAGAGAAAGGCATAACACTGACACCAGCTTCTAAATCACACAAAGCAGTTTTCACATAATTCTTTTTGATAGAGCAAGGTATAGTTGGTATTCCCGGATCTCCAAGGTTTTTAGGTACTCCATCTTTAAAAGTATAGTTAGCAAGCATAGTGGAGATTTCATCTTCCGGTATTTTTCTCTTATTTGTGATGATGTCTTTCATATACTTTGCATATGGAGGCATTTTCAAGATATCAGTCAAGTGAGTACGCAAAAGGAGTGGCCTCAGCATTTCAGCAATGCGTTCAAATTCTTCATCATCATTCTTTTTAGTTGACTTGGGTGGAAAAGGCATAGGTTTTTGAACCCACGGTTCTCTTTCTTTACCGTGTTTTCTAGCCGCACAGTCTCTGTTGTCATATCTTTTATTTTTAGCTTGTGGGTTATCAAGATCAACAGGTGGTCCTATCTCAAAATTATTGTCTGGTCTTTATTATTGTTTGGTTGAGAGTCTTCATGAACCTTATCATTAGTTTTTTCATTATCAATAGGTGAGTGTTCATTGCCAGATTGAGTTTCAGCATCAGAGATAGAAATTTATTATCATTATCAGGAGGTTTCTTTGTTTCAGGTTCACTAGGAGCATGTGAAGTCCTATCATTTTTCTTTTTCTTTTTCTGTTCAGAAGGACTAGGTGCACTAGTGTTAGCTCTTTGTGAATCTTGTTCAATTCTTTTAGGGTGTCCCTCAGGATAAAGTGGTTCCTGAGTCATTTTACCTCCTCTAGTTCCAACTCTAACAGCAAAGTCATGCATATTATTATTCATTTCATCAAGTAATTCTCTTTGAGATTTAGCAACTTGTTTCAATTGAGTTTGAACCGTAGAAGCATGTTTTCCAACACCTCTAACATCATTTGATATTCTGAATAACAAGTCACTCAAGCGAGCAATCATATCAGAATTATATTTCAATTGTTTCATAACATTTGCATTGAGGTGATCTTGTTTTCTAATGTAGTTTCAAACTCATAAAGGCATTGACTAGGATGCATATTGTGAGGATTATCATTATCATTGAACTTCATAAGAGAATTTACCTCTACCACCTTAGGCATTGGTGGTGTATTAAGCCCATGTATTTCTTCAATAGGAGGTAAAATTTTAACATCCTCAGCCTTAATACCTTTTTCCTTCATAGATTTCTTTGCCTCTTGCATATCTTCAGGATTGAGATATAATATACCCCTCTTCTTCAGAGTGGGTTTAGGCGGTGGTTCAGGAATAGTCCAATCATCATAACTTTTCAATATGTTATTCAATAATTCCTTAGCTTGTCCAACAGTTTGTTCCCTGAAAACATGATAGAGGCAAAGGTGTCCCGATGTTTCGATGAGATGGTGGCTATCGTTTTCTGTGGGAGTCGACCTTGACGATCCGACTACGAACGTGCGAGACGTCGCGCCTTAGCAATCGCTAAACCAACTTCCGAGGGGTTATTGACCACGCCGGAGCACGATCAACCTGACCACGAGGGCCTGTTTCCTGCGAGCAAACGAAGAACAAGCAAGAAACTGAGATTGCAATCTGGATATTGCGAATATAAGATGAAAGCTTTATTGATCAAGGTGGGGTTCTGTGACGTCTTGGTCTGGTCGTTGGACACAAACGAAGTACGAGAAGTTGCAGCTAGGGCGAACTTTTAATCTAAACAAAACCCAAGGAAAAAGCTACTAGATGGATCTACTTATATAGGAGCAAGGGGTGGCGGCCAAGGAGGTGGGAGGACGTCCCAAGGCAGCCTAAAACAAACCCTAGGTCGTACAAGGCTCATGGGCCCAAGTGGAGGTGATGCAACACCTTTGGGCTTGTAGTTTGACTCGGATTCTGCTGCAACGTCAGATTGTTTCGTCCGTAACTCCATGCTCCGGATGAATTTGAAGGTGAATCCAATTGGGTTGGAAAGAGCACGAAATCTAGTTTCCAACAGAAAAAGAATCACCCAATTCGGAGTCCGTATGAAAAGGTTGTTGGCGTTTTGAGTCAGGTATGTCTGTGCAGTCCGAATCTGAATCCAGAACGTGAGAGACTTGGACTCTATCTTCTCTTGGCCCAAAAGTGACGTGAGAGGACTTTTTGAACATAACCTAAACTTCTCCTTTTCCCTTATCTTCATATGTGGATTGTACAAATGTCCCATACACCTGCAATTAGACAAAACACAAAAGTGTGTGAAGTATTTTTGTTCTGGATAACATAAATAGATTATTGAATAGTTTGCATTAAAAATCACCTGACAAATATGCATGTATGCAATATTTTTGGTCGTATCCAAGGTAGTCATGTCCTCATCATCCTCCCCTTTTTGAAAATAAAGCCGCCCTCGGCATTGCTTAATCTGAAATGTGGCTAACAAAAGAGACAAGGTGTACATGTTGTATATGTATATGTCATCCATTTTAACTTCCCTTGATTTTTGCACATATGTCACATGTATACATGAGTAACTTTCATTGTTCATAAAATCTAAAGCCAGAAAATTATCACAGGAAGTAGAAGGCATGAAAATATTGGAACTCAATTTGCACATATAAGCGAAGCTCTTATTCTCTTCAAAAGATTGGCAATGTTCATCATTAAACCATCCTAACTTCGATGAATAAACCTTACTTGCATCAAATTTACATGCTACAACATGCTTAAATAAGCAAACATGCAATAAGTCATTGGACACAGAATCATCATCAAGATTAGAGGTCATATCAAAATGATTAAACATTGGTTCTTTTGCATCAACAGTTAATTCAATGGGTGCACTCAAAATTGTTGATATTTCAGTTGTTTGATGACATGACGCATTCATGACAGTAACAAGAGTCTCTAAAATAGGTGGTGTGCTCAAATCAACAGGTAACTCAACACATGATACATTCAAGTTAACTAGGCATGCTTCATTCTCATGTGAAGTTATATCATCAATACCTTTACTGTTACCTCGCAAAGATGTAGCTGATGTAGGTACGGACGTTGACAATGTACCATACTCTTGAGATGATATCGTGCTCACAATCCGAGGTGGGGCTGCTCTAGTAGGTGCAATAGTGGAGTAACCAACCGGCGATGGTGAGCATGAACTGGAATAGTAGTTGTTGTAGTCACCCAATGCATCCTCCTGTATCTGTCTCTCAAAGGTACAAGCACGGACATACATACCAGTAATGCAACGAGGAATATACCGAAATCTTTCCTGAATATCATGGTTCAAACCACCAAAAAATCTATTCATTGTTTCATCCTCGGATTCTTCTATGTCACAATGATGCATATAAGATTTGAACTCTTGGTAGTAAGCATGAACAGTGTTACTGCCTTGTTTTAATTGCTCCAATTTGCGACGCAATTCACGATGATAGTAAGGAGGAAAAAAATTGTTGTCTCATTACAGCTTTCGAAACTTTCCAAGTTGTGGGTTGGTTATCAATGTTTTTCTTACAATGTACACTCCACCAAACATAAGCAAAACCAGTAAATGCTCTAATGGTAGCTCGTACTCTCTCAAGTTCAGAAAAATCATGGTGACTAAAAACTTGTTCTACTTCAAGCTCCCAAGCTAGATAAATAGCAGGATTAAATCTACCCTCAAATGATGGTAAAGAGATAACCTGACCATATGCTTGTGTGTGTTGTCCCAACTCTCGTGATGGTGAAGATGTGTCCGTCGTCCAAGAACTTCTATCTCTGGAACCTGTCATGATTAGTAGAAACAAGAACCAAAATTCGAGAATAATGTTCCTATGAACTACTAGGATGTGGTTGTAAAGTGCTCACAGTAAAGCAAATATCAATATCTTACAAGTTCTTACCATGCGGCAGGTGGTGACAGGCAACCAGCGGTGTCAAATAACTCCGAAGATTGTGTAAAACGATTGCCAGGGGAACGTGCGTATACACGGTGTAGAATTATGTGGAGCTGGGTTGGCTATATATGGTAGCAAAAGATTAGCAATAATCAATTCAGAGATGCAACGTTGAATAAACGCTCAACGACGGTATTGTGCTGGTCCTAGGCTAGACCGAACTAGAGACGCGAGCCTAGAACACTAATGAGGTCACGTCATAGCACAACTAACATCAATAAAGGATATGAAGTAGCTCTGGACAGCAAGATATAAGTGAAGATCACAATAGCAGTAGACCTATTTAGAAGCTGATGTTGAGGTGCCAAATACTGAACTAGCTTTTGCAACTATTTAGATGCGGCTCGTCGCTAGCTTTCATTTGAGTACTCGCGGAGCCAAAACAGACTTCATATGAGGAAGTTATGCCTGTTTTACTGAACAGTGCACAAAACAGATTCCAATCCGAATTCAACTACGAGATTGAGTCTAGATAGATCCGAATTTTGTTTTTTTTTCTCCTCTCTTTTTTTTCCTCACACTTTTTTTCTTTTCCTTTCTTTTTTTTCTCTGACTTTTTTTTTACTTTTTTTCTCTCGTTTTTTTTTCTCTGTCTTTTTTTCTCTCTCCCTCTTTCCAAAACAAACTAGATAAGATGTAGATTGGATCAAGCGAAGATGGGAACGATCTCAACTATGATTATGACAATGAACGGTGGGTAGCACGTGGAGGAAATTGATGGATGGGTGGTGGACAGCGGAAGGGATAATGATGCAGCGGCGACGTGACTAATGTGAACAGAACTCGAAACTCTAAACGACCTAGACACTAAGACCAGCAACTCGACACGACGATGCAACCGATAATTCAACTATGCAAGCAATGAAAAGAACATTGCAAAGGCTCAGACTGGCTTGGACCAAGGATGAATAGATCTAACTCTTTTTTGTGGCTTTTTCTTGGACAATAGGTAAGAAAATAAATCTAATCTAGGAAAACTGGAAATTCTCACCGAGCAACCTGAAAACTGATACCACTTGATAAAGGCGAGGGTCCCGATCTTTCGATGAGATGATAACTATCGATTTGGTGGAGATGACTTTGACGATCCAACTACAAACGTGCACGACGTTGCGCCTTAGCAATCGCTAAACCAATCTCCTGAGGTTACTGACGATGCTGGAAGCACGGTCAGCCTGACCACGAAGGTCTATTCCTGCAAGCAATCGAAGAACGAGCAAGAATATGATAAAGCAATCTGAATATTGCAAATAAATATGAAGTATTGATAATGGTGGGGATCCGGAAGCGGTCTTGATCTGGTCGTTGGACACAAACGAAGTACACGAAGTTGCAATGGCTAACTTTTAACTAAACAAATCCCAAGGAAAAAGCTACTAGATAGATCTACTTATATAGGAGCAAGGGGTGGCGGCCAAGGAGGTGGGAGGAGGTCCCAAGGCAGCCTAAAACTAACCCTAGGTCGTACAAGGCTCATGGGTCCAAGTGGAGGTGATGCAACACCTTTGGGCTTGTAGTTTGACTCGGATTCTGCTGCAACGTCAGATTGTTTCGTCCGTAACTCAACGCTTCGGATGAATTTGAAGGTGAATCCAATTGGGTTGGAAAGAGCACGAAAACTAGTTTCCAACAAAAAAAGAATCACCCAATTCGGAGTCCATATGAAAAAGTTGTTGGCGTTTTGAGTCAGGTATGTCTGTGCAGTCCGAATCTGAATCCAGAACGTGAGAGACTTGGACTCTATCTTCTCTTGGCCCAAAAGTGACGTGAGAGGACTTTTTGAACACAACCTAAACTTGTCCTTTTCCCTTATCTTCATATGTGGATTGTACAAATGTCCCATACACCTGCAATTAGACAAAACACAAAAGTGTGTGAAGTATTTTTGTTCTGGATAATATAAATAGATTATTGAATAGTTTGCATTAGAAATCACCTGACAAATATGCATGTATGCAATATTTTTGGTCGTATCCAAGGTAGTCATGTCCTCATCACATTATTTTCATACGAGGACGTGCCTTCCTCTTTGCCTCCTGCTGTCACTAACATTTTGCAGGAGTTCGCCGACGTCTTTCCACAAGACGTGCCACCGGGATTACCACCTATTCGCGGGATTGAGCATCAAATTGACTTAATTCCCGGTGCATCCTTACCCAACCGGGCACCATACCGTACCAATCCAGAGGAGACGAAGGAGATTATGCGTCAAGTACAAGAACTGCTCGACAAAGGTTATATACGCGAATCCCTTAGTCCTTGTGCTGTTCCTATCATTTTAGTGCCGAAAAAGGATGGTACGTCGCGTATGTGCGTTGATTGTAGAGGCATTAATAATATTACTATTCGTTATCGTCATCCTATTCCTAGGCTAGATGATATGCTTGATGAATTGAGTGGCTCTACAATATTCTCCAAAGTTGATTTGCGTAGTGGTTACCATCAAATTCGTATGAAATTGGGAGATGAATGGAAAACAGCATTTAAAACTAAGTTTGGATTATATGAGTGGTTAGTCATGCCTTTTGGGTTAACTAATGCACCTAGTACTTTCATGAGGTTAATGAACGAAGTTTTTCGTGCTTTCATTGGACGATTTGTGGTAGTTTACTTTGATGACATATTGATTCATAGCAAATCTTTGGAGGAACATTTGGAACATTTACGTGCTGTTTTTATTGCTCTACGTGATGCACGTTTGTTTGGTAACCTTGGAAAGTGCACCTTTTGCACCGACCGAGTATCTTTTCTTGGCTATGTTGTTACTCCACAGGGAATTGAAGTTGATAAAGCCAAGATTGAAGCTATTGAGAGTTGGCCGCAGCCCAAAACGGTAACACAATTGAGGAGTTTCCTTGGCCTCGCTGGTTTCTATAGGCGTTTTGTGAGAGATTTCAGCACCATTGCTGCACCTCTCAACGAGCTTACAAAGAAGGATTTACCTTTTGTTTGGGGTACCGCACAGGAAGAAGCCTTCACGGTATTGAAAGATAAGTTGACACATGCTCCTTTACTCCAACTTCCTAATTTCAATAAGACTTTTGAGCTTGAATGTGATGGTAGTGGAATTGGATTAGGAGGTGTGTTATTACAAGATGGAAAACCTGTTGCATACTTTTCTGAAAAATTGAGTGGGCCTAGTCTGAACTATTCTACTTATGATAAAGAATTATATGCTCTTGTTCAGACCTTAGAAACATGGCAACATTATTTATGGCCCAAGAAACACATTGAAAGTCAAGCAAAACTGAACCGTCGACATGCTAAATGGGTTGAATTCATTGAGACTTTCCCTTATGTGATTAAACACAAGAAGGGTAAAGAAAATGTTATTGCTGATGCCTTGTCTCGTCGTTATACTATGCTTTCACAACTTGACTTTAAAATATTTGGTTTGGAGACCATCAAGGATCAATATGTTAATGATGCTGAATTTAAAGATGTATTGCGGAATTGTAAGGATGGGAGAACTTGGAACAAGTTCGTTCTTAACGATGGATTTGTGTTTCGTGCTAACAAGCTATGCATTCCAGCTAGCTCCGTTCGTCTTTTGTTGTTGCAGGAGGCGCATGGAGGAGGATTAATGGGACACTTTGGCGTCAAGAAGACGGAGGATATACTTGCTACACATTTCTTTTGGCCAAAGATGAGACGGGATGTTGAGCGTTTTGTTGCTCGCTGCACTACATGTCAAAGAGCTAAGTCACGACTCAATCCTCATGGTTTATATATGCCTTTGCCTGTACCTAGTGTTCCTTGGGAGGATATATCTATGGACTTTGTTTTAGGTTTACCTAGAACAAAGAAGGGGAGGGATAGCATATTTGTTGTCGTGGATAGGTTCTCGAAAATGGCACACTTTATACCATGTCATAAAAGCGATGATGCTGTTAATGTTGCTGATTTGTTCTTTCGTGAAATTATTCGCTTACATGGTGTGCCAAATACTATTGTTTCAGATCGTGATACTAAATTTCTTAGCCACTTTTGGAGATGTTTATGGGCTAAGTTGGGGACTAAGCTGCTTTTTAGTACTACTTGTCACCCCCAAACTGATGGACAAACTGAAGTAGTCAATAGAACATTGTCTACTATGCTTAGGGCTGTTTTGAAGAATAACAAGAAAATGTGGGAAGAATGCTTGCCTCATATTGATTTGCTTATAATCGTTCATTGCATTCTACTACTAAGATGTGCCCTTTTGAAATTGTGTATGGTTTCCTACCTCGTGCACCTATTGATTTGTTGCCTCTTCCATCTTCGGAGAAGGTTAATTTTGATGCTAAAGAACGTTCTGAATTGATTTTAAAAATGCATGAGTTAACTAAGGAAAACATTGAGCGTATGAATGCTAAATATAAACTTGCTGGAGATAAGGGTAGAAAATATGTTGTGTTTGCACCTGGAGATCTTGTTTGGTTACATTTGCGTAAAGATAGATTTCCTAATCTGCGCAAATCAAAGCTAATGCCACGTGCTGATGGTCCTTTTAAGGTTTTAGAGAAAATAAATGATAATGCATATAAACTTGAGCTACCTGCAGATTTTGGGGTTAGTCCCACTTTTAATATTGCAGATTTGAAGCCTTATTTGGGTGAGGAAGATGAGCTTCCGTCGAGGACAACTTCATTTCAAGAAGGGGAGGATGATGAGGACATCAATACCATTGTTACACCCACAGCCCCTACTGTTACATATACTGGACCAATTACTAGAGCTCGCGCACGCCAATTAAATTACCAGGTACTTTCGTTTCTTGGTAATGATTCTAATGTTCATGAGATTATGATGCTGCCTAAATTGGATACATTTGTTTTGCTTTCAAATGAAGGGCCTAGCTTGGAGAAGGATGAACATTGGAGCAAGAACACGCATGAAGTTGATGGCATGCGCAAGGGGATCAAGAACGGAGTTACAAGTGATGATTTCAGGACTTTGAAGCCGCCATAAGGAGTGCATGAAGTCATGGACGAAATATACAAGATGCCACTTCATAATATTCGTCCATAGGCTATTCTAGGTGCTGCGTCACCTTATTAATGGGCCAGGCCCATGTAATTTCGAAATACTTAAGTATAGGCTATTTTTAGAGTCCGTATGTGTGGGGAAACAAGAGTTAGGGTTGGTTTCGGACCCCACCCTCAAGGGCCACGAAATTCCCCTCTCTTCCTCCATATATACAGCCCTTAGGGCGTCGTTTAGACTTTGGGTTTTGTTTAGATTAAAAGTTCGCCATAGCTGCAACTTCGCGTACTTCGTTTGTGTCCAACGACCAGACCAAGACATCACAGAACCCCACCTTGATCAATAAAGCTTTCATCTTATATTCGCAATATCCAGATTGCAATCTCAGTTTCTTGCTTGTTCTTCGTTTGCTCGCAGGAAACAGGCCCTCGTGGTCAGGTTGATCGTGCTCCGGCGTGGTCAATAACCCCTCGGAAGTTGGTTTAGCGATTGCTAAGGCGCGACGTCTCGCACGTTCGTAGTCGGATCGTCAAGGTCGACTCCCACAGAAAATGATAGCCACCATCTCATCGAAACATCGGGACATCGTTGCCTCTATCAGGAGAAGTAATCAACGAAGAAAGGGTACCGATTTGGGCCATCCTTGGCAAAGGCGGCAGGTATGATACGCGTGCCAGGGTGCCCCGACGTCTCCCTTCCCCACAGGGGCCTGAACATGTCCCTGAGGATGAGCTCGTCGACCATCGAGGTGAAGAGGGCGCGCTACGTTCGAAGCTCCACCAACTCGCTCTCATGCGCCTCCTTCCCTCTTTCGTCTTTGGCTGCTCCCTTGCCCTTGTTTGTCTTGGGCGCCACGGCGGCTGGGAGGGGATGTGGGGTCAAGGACGATGGGGGCACGGCAGCGCCAAGAAGAGGCGAGGGCTTCGATTTGTGCTTGAGGAAGAAGAGGGGAATGACGGTTCCGAGATTGGAAAGGCGCAGAGGGTAAATGAGCAGTGCCCCTACAGTTTTCCCTTTTTTATAGGGAAGACGCGGGCGCCTCTGTACTATTCACCGTGGGGTGATGCAAGCATGCTGCGGTCATTCCATGCACGGCCCCCACGTCGCGCACTCAATGCGTGTCGTGGGGAAGTGCAACTGGCGAGGGAGTTACCGCAGTAAAAACTCTGCCACGCGTACCTGCACACCGTTTTGGGCCTGGCCCAACAACGCCATTCGCTTATATGTGGATCAGGCCCGGGGGCTCCTGTCGGTGTACAAAAGTAGGGGCCCTTCTGTACCCCTTTACATGTGCACGGGCAGTCGTAGCCACACCTGCGGCCGGGCTCGGCAGGGCAGAGGGAGCAAAGATACAAGGCTGCCGAGGCAGCACCCAAGCCAGAAGCATGAAGAGCGAAGAGGCAAGATGGGCTTCCCCCGACAAGGGCCCTTGCAGAGACGCCCTACATGGCCCCGGCAAGAGCCTTGCCGGGGCAACTTGCCCAACACCAGCAAGACCGCCACCCTTGAGCCTGAGAGTCATGACGCTGTCGACAACGTCAAGACCGAGGCTCGGGAGCGCCTGCATGGTGGCATGCAGATCTTTGTGGAAACCAAAGGCCTACAGGCCTAGGTGAGCACCAGAAGATGAAGGCCCGGCAAGATCCTTGCCGGGGACGCCCCCGAGCCCCTGGCAAGACCCTTGCCGGGGACGCCCATGAGATCCTGGCAAGGGCCTTGCCGGGGGCGTCTACAGAGCCAAAGCCAGGCCCACACTTACCAAAGCTTCGCTGCCCCGCGCCCGTTCTGACGTGCCGACCATCCTACCAACTAGGCACACTTGTGTGGTAGCATGCAACTTCTTGGCCAACCAACCAAGCACCTGCGTGGTGGCATGCATATTTTCGTGAAGACTCTGCCACCGCACCAGTTCGGCAGCCAGCCAACCAGCGTGGCATTGCATGCCTCGTCACCTTGGACGCGCGTCGAAGAAAGGTGTGGCGGCGATGGACGGGACGGACCTCTTTACCATCCCCGATAAAGCAAGAGGACACATAGGCGGCGCATTAAATGCATTTGTCCTAGGATGTCAGGAGATAAACTTGTAAATTGTACATACTTTCCTCCTCATGTGTGCCACTGTGGCAATCCCTTTGACATATAAAAGGAGGCCCAAGGCATACCGAGGAAGGATTCAGACTTTTTGGACGGGGCATGCACCGCAGCTAGTTCAAGAACTCAAGAACACTAAATACACACAAAGCAGGACTAGGGTTTTACACATCGCTTGCGGCCCGAACCTGGGTAAAAATCCCACCGAGTTGATCTTCTAAACCCGCTCTTTGCGCAGCCCCACACCTCGCAACCGTAGAAGGGATTCCTTCGTGGGATCCCATAGGTGTCGTTGCAGAACCCCGACATAGTTTCACGTACCAGCAGAAGAAAAAGTTTTTCTATGATTTAAGAGATTACTTTTGGGATGACCCACACCTTTATAAAGAAGGAGTAGACGGTGTTATTAGATGTTGTGTACCTGAGCATGAACAAGAACAGATCCTACGCAAGTGCCACTCCGAGTCTTACGGAGGACACCATGCTGGAGATAGAACTGCACACAAGGTATTGCAATCTGGTTTTTATTAGCCTACTGATGAGGACATGAATACCTTGGATACGACCAAAAATATTGCATACATGCATATTTGTCAGGTGATTTCTAATGCAAACTATTCAATAATCTATTTATGTTATCCAGAACAAAAATACTTCACACACTTTTGTGTTTTGTCTAATTGCAGGTGTATGGGACATTTGTACAATCCACATATGAAGATAAGGGAAAAGAAGAAGTTTAGTTTGTGTTCAAAAAGTCCTC